>NW_009919773.1:27715-28174 GCF_000696875.1 Nestor notabilis
TCATGATCAGATTCTTCTGCTTGAAATACGTCACATTCTCCCAGTGAACACGTGTGTGCTAGGCTATGGATTTTCTGCTTACCTCTGCTGACATGAGAAATCCGTGCCATTTTGTTCTTCTTTCCATTTGTGAATTATTTCCATGTACATGTTAATAACTATTTCGTTTGCAATGCATAATGCAACCCAGAAGCATGGCAAAGCAAGTTGCCTTAATCACATTTCTTCCTCATGAAAGGACACAATAAGAGACCTATTTTCTATTTTACTGCCCTTTTACTCTCATAATTGATACTCAGGATTTCAGGACGTGCACCTCTTTTTAAGGTTTTTAGGTATTAAAAAAGCCCCCACAAATAAAAAGAACAAAACCAAACCCCTCCCCCACCTCCTAATTTGGGTATTTTACATTTCTATTTAGAAGTTTTAACAAAACAGCTGCTTTCCCCTTCCTTTCCA
>NW_009919773.1:28205-29840 GCF_000696875.1 Nestor notabilis
TTCTGGTTACTGACAGAACCAGAAAGAGAGGCATTCTTGCACATTTTCAATCATGACATTGCTAACAATTCAATCTACACCACAGAAAATATTTTGAAGAATAATTCTTATCAGTTTCTCATGTCAGTAACTCTTCTCATTCTTTTCACATGATAAGAATCTAAAATCATACCCACATTCCCAAATTGTGTGCATAGTGTTATGTCCACCTTATTCAAGTTTACAGATTAAGTGTTCCAATATGCATCTATTCAGTTTGTCAGTAGTTTTGCTCTAATACTGACTGGACATGTTCTCACTCTGGGGCACACATAATGGCGCACACAAGTTTGTAAGTAAGATTTTCAGCAATTGATAAATGGCAGTGACATTAGGTACCAAGAACCAGCATCAGTCACCTTCTGCTTAAGATGGTAAGTGGATGCTCTCAATACTGCCTTTGATTTTAATGCACAACAGCGTGTGTCTCTTTAAAAAGTCCTCAGCTGAAGTACACATGGCAAAAGCCAGTTAGTGCAGTGCATAACTAGGGAATGCTCATACCCTGCAGTGAAGAAGACAGAATAAGAAACTTCTGAAGGACTTACAATTCTGGCTCTCTTTGGGAAAAAAAGAAAATGTTGTATGAGTAACTCCGTCCAGATCACAAAAAAGGACAATAAAAGTCTAAAATAAGCTATCACTGGTATTTTTAAATGTTTCTTTAGCTGGCTTTCCACCTCTGCTAAGCACAACACTGAGTCTGTTTTACTGCTGTTTGAGCAAGAAGCTCAAAAAATAAGAGAATGAAACTGATATTGTGACAAGAATAAATGCACGTATGAGCAATGAAACTCACAAGGTCTGCTTTCAAAGGAGAACAAAAGATAATTTCCCCATTCACCCCTTCAGCTCAGACAGCCTTTGGCATTTATTGGGCTCAATGTTTTGATTTCAAGTAGTGTTTTTCTTTGCTGGATGAGAATGACCTTTATGTGGCACCTGCGCTAAAGTAAAATTCATTGGGAAACAAAGACCAGACAGATTTTCCTAGTGAACACTTGAGTTTCCAAAACAAATGATGTTGTAATTCTCTGTGAGTGATACTTTCAGGAATGCTGCTTTGGTTATCTAAATTAAAATCTCCACGAGTCAGGTTTCCTAAATCTAATTTACTCTTTACTACACTAGTGTGTCCTCAGGTAGCTCACCAGAATGAGCTAAAAGTCTGTGTAACAGTTGCCTGAAGTTAGGCTCTGAAATTCCACCTAACTTGTAAGACTTCCTGCATTTGAACAGTCCTTCCTAAATGCATAATTCTTTGATGAAAGAGACAAACTCTAAATCACAAACAGGCTTTCCAACCTGATTGTGATAAGAACTCTTCTCTTTTGCCTATATAGCATTAACTGCTCAGACCACACCACCCAAGTCTTGGAAAGCAAACGCAGGGGCTGTGAGAATGAAGACCTTAGGCCCACTGTAGGAGAGGATCAGGTTCGAGACCACCTTAAGAACCTGAACGTGCACAAGTCCATGGGACCTGATGAAATCCATCCATGGGTCCTGAAGGAGCTGGTGAATGAAGTTGCTCAGCCACTGTCCATCATATCTGAAAAAACAAGGCAGTCAGGAGAAGTTCCTGATGACTGAAAG
>NW_009919774.1:0-8279 GCF_000696875.1 Nestor notabilis
AGAAGAGCGCTTGAAGTGTTTCTTGGAAGCTGGAGTTGCAGCCTGGTTCCTTTCTTGCTCCCCCCACCCCCTTTTTTCTCCCCTTTTTTTTCTTTTTTTGCTCCTCCTAACTGATCTGTTAAGCGTGTCTCTTGAGGGAACGTCTTAGGAATGGTCATTTTTAGCAGTGAAATCTGCTGCGCGAAGGAGGATTATAACAAATCTCTATGAATGATAGACTCGATTACTAAACCTTGCCTTGACCAACCTTCTGACCCTCGGGGAGCTCTCTCAGGGTGTGCGTGGGAAAGAAAAAACAATCTTCCCATTTGAAAATAAACTTGAAAAAAAAAAAAAGACCTTTTTTTTTTTTACAGCCTGCTTTCTAATTCCTTTTTTTTCTTTTCTTTTTTTTTTTTTTTAAATTCTTTTTCCTTGTGATGTTGTTTTAAAAAGGATTGTCTTACATGGTGGTTTTGTAACTGGTGGAGGAAACTGAAGGAAGGATCCCTCTCAAGCGTTGCTGTTATGACAGCTTTGGTTTCTGAAAAGTGATGTTTGCATGATACACCTATTGCTAGCCTGGTAGAGACTTTTTTCATCTTTTTATTTGCTTTTTTTAGTTAACTGGGGCTGGTGGAGAGGGCTGTCTTGGTCGGAAGACTACTTGCACACGTTTTTATATTGTATATATTTTTGGTGGGGTTCTCCCCACATTTTACTCTCTCTTGATGACTCCTGGAGGTGGTAGTGGGCCCATGAAAGACTGTGAATACAGTCAGATCAGCACACACAGTTCTTCGTCTCCCATGGAGTCTCCCCATAAGAAAAAGAAATCAGCTCCCAAAAGAAAATGGGAGGTTTTTCCTGGAAGAAACAAATTCTTCTGCAATGGGAGGATCATGATGGCTCGACAGACTGGAGTCTTCTACCTGACTCTTGTACTCATCTTGGTCACCAGTGGACTCTTCTTTGCATTTGAGTAAGTGACATTAAAGTCTTTGTATCTTCCTTACCTTTCTCTAGTTATTAATTTTCTGCCTAAAAGGAAACTAACCAGATTTATCCATATGTCATGGAGAATGCTAATGTTGGTTTATATAATTGAAAATAAGATCTCCTAGGGGCACCGGATCCAGTTTTGATTATCACACTCTGTGGAAAACTGATGTTTGTGGATTAAGATCGTAATACTTCTATGCCACAGGTTTCCAGCTCCCGCTGAGGTTGCAAGAGGAGTGTAAAACAGCAGGTTTGGGATGGTCAGGAAGTGATGTAGCTTCTTGTCTGCCAGTTACTCTGCTGAGAATCAAAACTGGCAGGTGCAAAAATACTGACCCTTTGTAACAGAAAATGCAAGGAAAGTGGTATCTTTCATCAGCTGATGGGTTAGGCATAGTTTTAAGTTAGAATGAACAACAAAACCCAACAAAAAACAAACCAAAAAGGAGAGCCTATACCTAGCATGTGAAATTTTGCATGTACCTAGCTTTCCACCACTAGGTAACAGCATTACTTTCTGTTTGTGATGATAACTTGTATGTGAGTTTGGTCTTAGTTTAAGCTATGTCTGTTTTGGAGGTTTGGATTTTTCTTTGAGCAAGCTTTTGATGTCCTAGGGCTTTTTCTTTTGCTCTGAATCTTCAGGAGTCCTTTTCATTTATATAAAGTAGACACATGGTGACAGCAGATCAAATATGCTGATTTTTGCACTTATGTTGGAGTGGTTGAATGAAATATGCATGACAAGAAAGAATTAGGCACTTGATATAAACAATATGGTTCAACTTATTTATTTTTTTTTTAAAGCACAGAGTGAGTTCCCAGGTGCTCACACTGCTAAAATACTGGGTATAGTAATAATTTAATTCTTTTTAAAGAGTTAATGCTATTTTAATGGTTCTAAACTATAGTAGCTTGGCTTGTGGCAGGGAAAAAAAAATCCTCAAATTACATATACAGCTCTTACTATTTTCTTGAATAGAAACTATTATATATAAGTGAGCTTCAGCGCAGCCTCCAGAAATTCTGTTCACTTTGCTGAGTGATACAGTTGAACAAGAAAGGTCATTCATTGCTTGGTGTCTTCCAGGAAGATGGTCATGATGTTCACAAACCCTAAATAGTACCAGTTAAATGTAGACCATCTTAACATACTGGTAGTAGTGAAGAAGGTAAAAATGCTTAGCAGGTGACCAGTGGCTAAATATGTCTGAGCCCAGCAAATGAATTGTCTTCGGTGCGCTCCAGGTTACTTTAGAGTGATGTTTTAATTGTAAATCTTCTGCAGACATTACGAAGCTGCTTGAATATGCTTTGAATAGCTGAAATAACAGTCAGTGATGATATCCCTATACTGCAAGTGTGTTTACTTTCCTGGTTTTAAAGGGGTATTAAAGGTGTAACCTGATAGTATTGCATCAGGACTGCGTGCCATGATTAAGCTTGATTTTGGAAAGCTGTTGTGTGGGGGCTGATAGATCTGCGTCTCTGTGCAGCCTCACCACCTTCAGCATAGCCTCTGAAGGGAAGTGCTGGACTACCTGCAAATACCAGACTGTAAATGTGGGATCAAAACTGTAATGTTTTATAATCATGATTGTAAAACTTATTTGTTAAACCACAATTTATAGTTTATTTATATGTCTTAACATTTAATTGCTTCAGAGATAAATATTCTCTGCAGCTGCATGATTCAGAACTGCTAAAGCAGGATGAGCTTCTAGCAGTTCATCACCTTCTGATTTCATTACTACTGTGAGTTATGTGTTCCTACCAAAGTTGAACAGTACAGCGTATGTCATGTCTTTGAGCTTATTTGCAGTGATGGACAACATCTTTAGTCAAGCTGCAGCATTTTTTTATATATAATTGGTGCTTATTCTAACTGGCAGCCTTGAAGCAGGGAAAAATCTTGGGCTTTATGTAACTATATAAATTCTGTGTGTGTGTGCTGGTCTTGAGTCATTCTTGTATCACTTGCACTCTGCTTTTAAGGAAAATCAAAGTAGAGGGTGACAATGCTAATTCATTTCTATAATAATAAGGTAGACTTTGGTTTTTAAAAAGCACTTGCACTGGAAAATCATTACTCATCCTCTGAAGGCTAATTAAAAAAACAAACCCTCAGACTGTAAGAATGGTGTTGAGCACACTTGTGATGTTTGAACTGCAGAAGGTTGTTGATGTTACAATGAAAAGAGGAGAATCTCTGACTAAAAAGTGCTATTTTGAAGCAGTTTCTAAGGAGTTGTCTAAATTTACTATTTATTGATCAGTCGATGACATCTTGAGTAGTTAGTGTCACTTCCATTATTTGGCTGATTTGGTTATGATGCTCCTCATTAACCAGCAGAATGACAGAAATATGTTTCAGTCCTTTGTGTACAGGTGGGTCAAAGTGATTTTTAAATGGGCGTGTACTCCGAGAGTCTGAACTGTAAGGTCAAACTGTCAATGAAGAGGAAAGACACCCTGTACGTTCTTGCGATTGTTTGGTCTTTTTGCTGCAGTTGAAATAAATGATTTTGTTCCCTTTGGTTTTGGAAACTGGAAAATAGGTACTCATCATGTTCCAAGTCATTCCCTGATTGCAGTCTGTGAAGTGGGGATGTAGGAAAGATAGGACTTTGACAGCTAATTCCTGGGAAAGTATTGTGCTAACATAAACACTTGTCCTTTATGCTTTTGGCTTCGTTGTTCTTCCGACATGATTCCCTGCTCCTCCTGCCCCACCTTGTTTTACTCTTGACACCCGTTCATCCAGAACTGTATCTCACATACTGTGGAATCCTTTCCAGGGGAGAAATACATTTCTCTGAATCAACAAATCCTAGCTCTCCAAAAGCAAACATATGTCACACATCTTGACCTGTATAGCTTTTGGCATTGAACCATGCCTTTGCAATCTTTCATACTTATGCTTCTGTGCTTTTTCCTGCCTACTTTTTCCAGTACCTACTGTTGGCTGGTTTTATTCCTTTCTCTCTGTTGACATTTCTCTCTCATATACTCCAAATACATCACCACATCTTCCTTTTGTCATTTCACTGTTTTTTTTTTTTTTCATTTTCAAAGAGAGAAGCCAGAATTTGCTTAAAAGAAAAACAACAAACAACTATGAGCTTTCAAGCAGGTAAAATATTTATAATTCCTGAGTTTCTGCCCTTCCAAAGGCAGAGAAAGCAAATAACAAACACTTCTATTTCTGTAACTTGCCTATTAAATGTAACACGAATTATTGCAAGAACTTCTGGCTCCCAAGAGGGATGCTATGCTTGAGGTATTCTTAAGAATGCCTATTTCAAAATGCTTAAGATGAGACACCACAAATTACTTAATTTGTCTTTAAAATTTGGGTATGTTATTTTATTTCGGAAATATTTCCTAACTCTAACCCCATGATATTTAGCTGTTTTTCTTTTTTTCTTGCAAATTTGGCTTTGTGTTGCACTTCCCTTTTTTCCTTTGCCTTGCCCCATTACACAGTCATATATATATTTTTTAATCTATTCTGTGCTCATGTAAAAGTAGCTGCATGAAAAGCTTGGAAAACAAATTCCTTTCCCCAAAGCAAAGACAACATCTGTAACTGAAGGGCACATCTTACTGCTGTTCTTAGCTAGTTTAACCACTGTATTTACATAATATATTAAGTCCTTTATTGGTGCAGTAAAGAGAAGCAAAACGAAGGCACTTCATACGCACTGCTTTTATGCAGCTAGGTCTGCATAGTCAAAAGAGAAAAGAACCCTTTATGCCCATGGTCATTTGGAGTACTATTTTTGTAGGTTACAGGAAAGCAAAATGGAGGCTGAATGACATATTTATCACAGCAGGACATGTAAAACAAACATCTTGTTGTTAAATGGCAAATCTTAGATGAATGCACAAGCTTCACAGGTTCCAGAGCGGTGGTAGATGAGTTTGGCTGCATTACTAATGTGAGTTAACGCTGCCTCTGTGTGCCAGCTCCCTTCCTTCTTGGACCTCATGGTGCAGGTAGCAGGATACTTGTCTTCACCTGAACTGCTTCAGGTCCGGCAGGCAAATTAAACTTCCCATAAAAGGTGAGTTAACTGAAGATGCCAACTGAACTAAATTGACTCAGGCACAGTCATGTTTTCTTCTATCAGCTCAGTTGCAGGGTGAGTGGTTCTGGAAGAAGGTTGGAGCAGATGGTAGGGTGCCTGAAGGGCTGAAGCAGTGCAGCTTTTTTCTCTGTAAACGTGAGTCAGAGCCCTATCACTTCTGATACCATTTGACATTTGCATTGATTCAACAAACTGGAGGGTTTGGGGTTTTGGTTTTTTTTTTTGTTTGTTTGTTTTTTTGGTTTTTTGGTTTTTTTTAGGGGGCTGGTTAACACTTTATTTTTGTGTAATTGCACTGTCTTTCAGAAGAGGCATGCTGGAAAATTATTTAAACTGAGACTGTTCATGTGTGTATGTTTGTACAAATCACTGCTTTCTATCTGCTCTTGCAGTCACTGGCAACCTGCTCCATGCCTCCCACCCTGAAAACCAGTGTGACTGGAGGACATTTATGAGTCACCCTATCTGATGCAGTGTAGATTGTTCAATATTGAACTTCTATAGCATGCGGTATGGCAAAGTGGTGTAACTTGCTGCTCATTGTGACAAACCTCTATCTGTAAACACGCCAATAAGCTGAGCATCTTCACTGTGGTATTGACAATCATCATCTTATGGCAAATGTTTTGTGCTCTTGCAAGAGGTGGATTCTTAGTGTGAGGTCCTATTCTGAATAGGTGGCATGTTTTTCATCTAATAAACCTCCTTTATCTTTCTTCTTCTGCTCTCAGGACAAGTAGGTTACTTGCGTCTTTTGATGACCATATCCTTAAACTACAAGTTCCTTAGAAGGAAGTGCTACCAATGTGACTTCAGGTGTTAAAGGCTGCTATAAACATTTCCTGCTGCAGATGTCAAAATGGATTTTAAAGCAAAAATTGTGGCATATAAACCGAAACGATCATTTAACAAGAGAATTGCATCTTTTTCTACATGGAAGGCAGTAGCTGCCTAATAGTGCATAGTGGTGTAGGCAAGTGCACTGATGAGTAGGTGTTTCCCACCACCCCCCAGTTTTCTTTTTTTAAAAAAATCTGTCATTAACATGAAACCAAAGCAGTATTTCTGTTTCTCATTTTGCCATATTATACATCTCTGACAGCTTAGTGAAAAAAACATGGAATACAGAAAGTCTAATTTTCAGGGTTTACTTTTTGTGTTGAATGTGTATAGATGTACCACATAATATGGTAAATTCCTAAGGGATGGCATGCATTCCAACCAGATGTTGTTTATTCTTTGCGCTTTAATTACCCTGAAAGCGTTAGCTGTCAGAATCTAATATCTTTCAGGTACAAAGTATATCTAATACTTTTTTTCCCTTGATAATGGACTTTCCTCGGTCACAAAAAAGTTTACGTAATTTGTCTCTTCTAAGTTTCCCAGTGATCTGTGGATGTCTGCTGAAATTTTTTTCCTGTCCGAAAGGGTATAGTTTTGTACTACCCTAACTTAAAGCAGCACTTCACTGAGCAGGTACCTAAGTTTGAACTTTTAAACCTGCTTTGAATGAATTACATGACATAAGTTGAAATCGTTTCACCCAGAGATGTATTAATAACATTTGATATTAGGTCATGCATCTCTACTTTTCAAGGCTAGGTCTGTTTATGTGGAAATGACTAAATGCTTCATTGTTTCAGGGTGAAATTCTGTGAGGTTAACCTCTTTTGCATTTGGAAGTCATACCTTCTTTAGTTCTCCTGAAACTGCAGAGGCTTTTTATGGTTCTGTAACACTTAACTTGTTTTCCAAAATAAATGTTAAACTGCTTTTTTTCCAGTGTTGTTTTGTTTGGAATTTCTTGTTTGTTTTTTAATTCAGCTTAGTTGATGGCCTTTATCTACTGTTTCATGGAGAAGACAAGTTTTGAACATAATTTTTTGTCTTTTAATTTACTCATTTGTCACCTGTAGTTCTACTTGTATTTCCACATTTTTTTTGTAGAGGTGGGGGGCAATGAAAGCAGGGAGTGTAACAGTGTAAGAAGTGATGTTGGCTTCTCAGATACCATGTCCTCTCAGGACCTTGAGGAAATTCCTGTGTAGCTTTGGACCACCAATATATGTGCATCTTCAGAGTGAAATGTGAATGTTTGTAGTCTTCTTTGCCTGATGTCATCCTGACCCCTTGGAGAAAGAGAGGAAATTTCATCACAGCCTGCTGGGTGATGGTATTCTTTTTACTCATGTTCATCTTTGGACTAATGGTGCAAAAAATACCTTTGTTGCTACATGGTTTATTTTATGTCATAGCTGCATCGTATTGTTTTGTAAATGGCATTTCGTACAAAACTGTTATCAGTGGATCTGGATGACTGAGATACTATCTTCCTTTAGAATGAAAAGAGGAAATAGTAGTATGTACAGAACTTGAATCAAACTGTTCTGTTCATTCCCCTTTTTTTTTTTTTTTTTGGGAGTGGAGGGGGAAGCATGGAGCTGAAAAAAAGGTGTTTTGTTAAAATATCTGGGCTCGTTTGTAGTTGCAGAAGAAATTGAAATGCTGAAATTTGAACTGGACATTAAATATAGACATTCTTTTTTTAACAGTTAAGTTACACCTTTCAGGTAGTTAAGAACAAGAAGATGAAATTTCTAATGGAAATGGCCTCTTCATTTATTGCAGCATTAAAGTGATAGTTGTAACATTCAAATGTGAACTAATTAATGAGAAGGTAAAGAAGGAGAAGCGGAGAAAACAGAGAATATTTTTAACTTTCTAAGCTGCATGATTGTTTCAAAATAGCCCAGCCAAAAACCTCACTGGTTTAAAATACTGGAACATATTGAAAAATTGCTTAAAATGTTATAACAACTTTATCTAGGAAATTTTTGCTCACCTGATTGACAGTCCTTCTAAGTGAGGCTGTAGTAGCTGATGATCACTTAAGTTCCAGGTTTATACAGGTCAATGCTTCTCATCTTTCATTTAGCAAAGCTGATAGAAAAGGGGAAAAATCCCTTGAAGTCAGATGGAACTACCAAAGTTTATTACACTTCATATAATCACATCCCTTCTTTTTTTTTTTCAGAACTTAATACAAAAACTGTAAAGTCGTTAAATATTTTACAAACCAAAGAAACACACTAAAATCAAGAAATCAAGATGAAGCCTACGTTTAATAGCCAGAAATAAAGTTCTCTTCAGATTTTTCACATTGCAGAAGTATTAAATGATAGTAACATAAAATGTTCTTAGGGAAAG
>NW_009919774.1:8310-11126 GCF_000696875.1 Nestor notabilis
GAATTTCAGTTTTGTGTGATACACACCCTGTCCCTTACCCTGTTGTATGTGTTCATATTCAAATTCCTGTTATACTTCAGTTACTAGGCGAGGGGGACTTTGTATTTGTGAAGCCCGACTGTGGGCTTTCTGCAGTGTGCATTAGTGGAGATCTTGCCCAATTGCATTCCAAAACTTTAACTGCTAAGTTGACAGTGTGCTGTGGTGCCATATGATTATTCAGCTTCTGTATCACTGATCACTTCCCTTTCATCAGTGTCCGTAGGGTCTATTCACATTACTGTGGGATGGTGGCTAATGAGGTCTTACATAATGAGCTTGGCTAATAATGAGATCACAGCTGGTTTTGTTTTATAGTTTTCCCCTCCTGCCATGCCCTTAAGTTGCTTACTGCAATAAAGCAGTTGCTTACCAGCAGCATGTGTTTATTGTGGTGCATATGCAGTCGGTTCAGTTTCTTCTTTAAATTTTACTCTTACTGTTCAAAAAATCTTTTATGAAATAGAGATTAAATAGAATACTGAGAATTAAATTGAAAGCTGCAAGCCCAGACTCGGAAGTTAAGATGTTAAGATGCAGTTTATGAATTTCGTGTTACAGTTTAAGTGCAGAGTAACACTGTCACATTGTCTGCGCTGAGTGAACCTATGAAATAGATGTGTGAGGTTTAGCATATGATTCTTATACATATCTATTAGCTCTTAAAAGCAAGGAACAGATATGCTGGAGTTTGTCACTATTTTAGCATAAACACTCAGTATGTTATTAGAAGTTAGATTAAACAACATTGGCAGGGATCAGAAGCTTTCACCCTGCCTTAGAAAAGGAGTATTAATCCAAAACTTTTGTTTCTGTTTGTGATAAATTTTGTGTTCTTTTTTTTTTTTTTTTTTTTTTTTTTTTTAGCTATCAGGGCATCGGGAAATGACAGTCCTGGTCTTACGTGTTCCGTGCACTTGTTAGATATCCCATTGGTTATGAAAGCCATGCTTTAGGGTAGAGAAGAAAGTTGTCAGACCAGCCTGTACTTAAATTTTGCAGGCATGCTTGTTTGTGCTCATAGATAGTTTCATAGCACAACTATCTATGCATGTTGCTTAGCAAATACTGTTTCATTGGCAAAAAGGGCTTTCTAGTGTTGAATTAGACTGTGGAAGAGTTGTAATTTTTCCTAACTTGGAACCATTTAAGGCAGTTAAAAGCACTAAGAAGAAAAGTAAAAGCTAGAATAGTGTTGACTTTTCTCTCATCAGTATTGCAGCTCTTTAAGAGATTTGCTGCTTGTGAATGTGGTTTCTTTAGAGCTGAAGCTTATCATGCTTCTGTATTGTGAACAAATGCAACTTTTAAGATACTTTTATTATTCAACATGATTTGTTGAATCAAGGACTGGACAGGCATTGGGTGTGAAAATAGCCAAGAAAACTTTGTCATTAGTCTGAATAGACTGGTACATGAAATGTGTTGCATGGTGTGATATAGAAAATTGGACTGCACTGTGTAAAGAGCATAGTCCCTTCTGATTTGCCTCAGTGAACTGGCCTAGAGAAGAGAAGGCTCAGGGGGCATCTTATTAAAGCAAGTACATGACTGGGAGAGTGAGTCAAAAAAGAAAAGAAAAGGAGCCCTGGAGGCAATGAACACAAAATGGAACACCATTTAAACATCAGAAAGAAGTTGGGGTGTTTTTTTTTCTGTTTGCTTTGGTTTTGTCTGTTTGCCTATTTGGTTTGGGGTTTTTTGTTGTGAGGATGGTTGAACACTGGCACAGGTTGTCCAGAGAGGCTACAGGCATACTGAAAACCAACCACATATAGACCTGAGGAGTCTCCTTTAGCTGACTCTGCTTTGAGCTAGAGTGTTGGACTCAATCTCCAGAGGTCCCATTCTACCTCAGCCATTCCGTGTTACATGTGAGAACCTGAGAACTTCTTCCCATAAGACAGCAAAACATATATCCAGTGAGATAATGGTAATCTTGTTTTAATAACCCATTTATTATATTACCCATTTCACAAAAACTTTTTTTACCTAGTCTTAGGATCTGAACCTAAAGTCTCAGTCCAACAGAACTTAAAAACTTGCAGATGAACTAGAAATAGCTGTTCTTTCTGTCCCCTCTTCTCTTTTCAAACCTTTGAATATGGCTTTATCAGTACAAAGTACATTTTCCAACATTTCTTGGAGGTTCTTTTCCTGCATTCTTTCACTTATCTGCTGTTCCTCACTAAGCTTTGCCCTCTACTATTCATCTGTTTATTGTTAGTATTTTCTTGTCACATAAGCAGCAGCATTCTCTTTAAATGTTGATTTGCTAAACAAACAAGCAAGTAAATAATTCCAGTTCTGGATTACAATTTGGAAATAAAGTAAGAGGAGAAAGCTTAAATGAAGTGAAACATATTTTATTTCAGTAAAATACATCTGAATCTTTACATCCTGTAGTAGCTATGACTGCTAAGTTTCTCTGAGGCTGGTGGAATCCAAAGGGGCATTTCCCTATACACATATTCAAAGCACCATTTTTCAGAGTGAACTTCATGTCTGTAGACCTGCCTGGTTTTTTCTGAGGACAGAGGCTGGATTATTACTGCTCATGAATTCAAACAAAACTTTAGAGTATTTCATAGGAACATCCCAGTTTCCTTTCTGTTTATCAGCCCTAGTTGCAGTGAGACCAATCTGATGGTTGGTGGATTGCTGAAAAGAACTGACCCACCTCTTCCCTTCTCCCAGGCCTCAGATGTTACTTCTTTTGTCTGGCTCTCTGTTTTTTCCACCCAGTGGTGAGCCACTTCAGGGAGTTCCCTTCCTGC
>NW_009919774.1:11157-12316 GCF_000696875.1 Nestor notabilis
TGCCTACACAGAAAAACTTCCTGCTGTTTTAGATCCCTGATATGAATTCCTGAAAATCCAGAAAAATGTTATTACTAGTGCAAGGGAGGATGTGAGAGGGAGGAGTTTGTCAGATCATCGTAGCTGTGATTTGAAATTGTATTCCAACTTGAGGAAACTTGTTGTTACATAGGCTTGGTTCATTGTTTGGCATCTGTGAGGGCACAGACAGAACGTCTTTAGGCTTACCCGAATTACTGTTTATTTGGTTACTGAGAATCTTCAGAGTTCTGGCTTCTTAACCATATTTTATTTTGAAAGTAACTGGATTGTAGTTTACCTAACTAGAGGTGCAGCATCTTCCAAGTAACACATTATTAAGTACTCCTTAGCTGTTCATGTCTTACAGTTTTTCTGGTTTTTTTTTTTATAAAGACATTGTACCCAATTCTGTAACACAACACAAGGGCAGTAATGGAAGCAATTCTTCCTGTATCCTTGCCTATATAGTCTGTGTTCCCCATATCCAGACTGCAGAGCCGATGTATTGTAATAAAGAGCCTATGAATGCTTCTTTACCTTAGTTTGTATAAAACCAGCCGAGTTAGCTCAAAATACTCTGAACTGAACCAGGAAATGAGTATTGTCAGTCCTTGCCATTTCTCCCACGCTTCAGCTGAGATAGATAGCAAACAACCCATGGAAATTGCCTGGTTCTTCACAGCCCTATTCAGCTGCCCACTTGGGTATTTTTTTTATTTTGCTGGTTAGTATGGTAAAAGTTGAAAGTTTCAGCTTTGGGAAGAATCATAAAACAGTTAATGGAAAATTGAACAGCCTGCATGCAAGAGGCAGTTGGAGTGGATGTCTCTATTCACAGTGTGATAAAAGAATTGGCCGTTAAAATGATTTTGTTAAATAAGACACCTAAAGCTAATCAGAGCAGAAGGAATTGTCTATAGAGCAGAAGACTGGGAAGAAGTTGTGGACTGAAATCTGGCAGAGATTATTCTAATTCACTGTAAGACCTTGAAAGGAAAATAATTCTTCTTTGATAAGATACTAAGTTTGGAAGGCTTTCTTCTCTTTACCATGAGCTGTGGAGGCTCTGAGACTGCTCATCACTGATGTGAGTGTTCCTCTTCAGAGTAGAATAGTTGGTTCACACCCCCCCCACCCC
>NW_009919774.1:12347-52212 GCF_000696875.1 Nestor notabilis
TGAACCTTAGATCCTTTTAGGATCAGGCTGTGCAGTGCGTTTTGGTGGGTTTTTTTACTGCTGTTCCCTGGAAGCTGGAATCTCATTTCCAGTACTTGAGTATACCAAAAGAAGTGTGGTGGGGGCAGAAGGACATTTCAGAGGAAAGCATATAGAGATTACGTTGGATAAAATTTTATTTTGCTTTTTTATTCAGCTCATACTCAAGAGTAGTGGGAAACAGGCAACTGGCTGTGAATGTGAAAATCAAACCAGTCTGATATAAGAAAAACTGACATGCTTGGATCCCAGTAAGTGAAATTGTGGGCTGACATCCAGCTCGATTGAAAGGTAAACATGCCTTTCCCAATGCACATACCTTTCTATTATTGAATCCTAGAAAACTTTAACCAACAGCTAAAGTCTTGAGGTGCACTATTAGCCAATGGTTCTTGGCAAATTAAGTTTACTTTCTGTTCTGAAACTTTTTTTTTAAAGCAGTTTCTGGCACTAGCCCTTGCTGTTGCAACAAAGAAATGGCATTTGTGAGGAAAACACAGGTTTGTCGCTTCTTACTTCAATACAAAAGAAGTGACTTTTGATGCAAAAGCAATTCACTGTTACTGAAATAACACTGTCACTGAAATAAGCTTTTAATTTGAGCGTTATTACAAGTATTCTTTTTGACTGCAAAATAAAGGTCAGAGATTTAGGGAGCATACCACTTGTCACTGAAGTTGATCCCTACAGATCAACTGTAGTTGCACAGTTTCGTTATTCATCCAGAATGAGTACATCCCTAGGCTGGCTGTGCTTGCCTTCTTTTCCTAATGATGAAAAGACTGACAATTTTGGAGGATTGTTCAATGCACGCAGAAGAGTTGGGGCAGGGAGATAAGGAGTGGGGAAGAACTCATTTATCTGCTGTAGCACTTCCTTCTGGAAATTAATTTCAGTTACTTGAGGGATAGTTGCTCTCTGTCCATATTTGGTTGGTACCTATAAGCAAGCTAGTAATAACTTTTGATATACAAGCTGAATATTTCCATTATTAGTGTATCTAGTACTATAGAGAGTTGGACTGCAATCGAAGTTATAGGATCATAGAATAGTTAGGTTGGAAAGGACCTTGAGATCATCTAGTTCCAACCCCCAAGTTGCAGGTTGTGTCCTGCCAACATCTTTCTTGCTTCAGAGGCTGAAAGTGAAAAATAAACATCTGAAAAATAGCTGTGAAGAGATAAGAGATGTTGAAGTGGCTCATGGAGATACAATGGCAGTCCTAGTTCATCAGCACAAAATTCAGAACCCGGAATGACAGCATGGTGCATAATCTTCATTATTAGACTTCTTTTGGAGTTAGGTAATTTATGTATTTATTAGAAGAGCAGGCCAGAAAAGAGAACTGTGAAGGACAGTAACACCAGTAGTGCTCTAAGGTTTCAAAATACTTTTGTCTGTTTTCTGTTGTGAAATACCTTTCCCTTTTCTTACTGTTCCTGATATCTCTTCTGCTACTCTTTGATGACAGGGAAGCTTTGTGGCTCTGGATAAAGATGGCTTGGTTTTTGGTTTGTTTTTTTTTTTTACTTCCAGTGCCATGATGGTGAGGGAAAGACCCAGGAGGAAGACTTGCAAATTACATATGGAAGAGATAGTGGGTTATGCTGAATCTGTTATACGTAGGCAGGAGTCTACAAGCGTGACAGTCTCTCAAAGATGTATGTTGTGTTATCTGCATAAAAGTATTGACGTCTGCCCAAGTTTCAGTCTTTTGTGTGTGCTATGAACTTGATGTTTATCAAGTAAAATCTCTGAAACCTGTGCCTATGCTGGGCATGCCTCTCTGAGGGCATGGCAGAACCCTCACTGAAATTAAAGCTGTAAGCAGTGCCAGCCTACTCATGAGTCTGGTAGCACAACTGTTTTCAGAAGCTAAGCTCCACTCTTTGGGGATGCTTTCATCCACGGCTACAGGCAGCGTAAATGAAGAAACAGTGAAACAGCTTCATTCACCACACATCATCCAGTTTCTACAGTCTCCAGTTCTGTGTATTAAAAAAGTTGTCTTTGCTTAAACTCCAGTTCATCTCCAAAACAGTCCCACCCACAACTTTAAGTAAAACAGGGTTCCTTGGTGCGTTGAGAGGTCTTGAAACTAAAAGCTCTGTCATAAGGCATATGACAGGGGAAGGAGAACTTGGCAGAAGCGTATCAGATTGAACTTCTACAGGCATGCTGGCATTTTATTTCGTTTTGACAGTCTTCATTGTAGCAATCTTGCAGTTTTAGCAGAATTCTTCCGTGTGTAATTACTAGGCCAATAAGTTCACAACCAGGCCCTGTTTCTGTTCTTTTTCACATACTCATCCCAAATCAGCGTCTCCTCTTCTCTTCCCAAATTTTGTATGTGCTTCCTCTTTGCCGTTGTGTTCCATGGACTGATGCTTCTTTCTCCAGCCCTTTTCAGGGGCAGCACTGCCTCTTTCTTCTGTTCGAAACAGCTTTTGAACTCTTTGCAGGGATGGGAGAGGTAAAGTCAGGGGGCTTCATTCATTTTGTAGTGGTATTGTAGTCTTGCCTTATTTTCTTCTCATTTCTGTGAGTCTTGCATATAAGTCTTTTAAAGTTGTTTTTGGTTTTCTGTGCACCTCTAATTGAGGAGGGAAGCACTTACCTTTCACGGTGTGGGTGACTGGGAGAAACTGGGGAAGGTTCAGAGGTGCTCTTTGCAGGCAACAAAGTATAACCAGGAATGAGCAGAATTGGACAGTCCAAGCCATGACAGAAATACCTGTACATGGGGGGCTCCTGCTGAGCTGTATAAACCAAGGTGGCTTGATGCATAATCTGTCTTTAACATGGTACAGAGTACTTGATTAAGTAGGTCTAAATGTTGCTTGTATAGGAATTACTATAATAAAAATGCTTTGTAACCCTAAATGCTCATTTTACTTTTGAGTTAAAGTTCTAAACAAGTTGTAAAAGGGAAGCAATTTGATTTAAACACATGTGAATAGTCAAACTTGTGGAATACAGAAGTGACCAGTGAAACTGCCTTGGTGTCAGTGAAATGGAAATTCGCAGCAAATTTGGGTTGGAAGAGTCCATGGTGTAATAGTGTTTAATGCAGACAGTTTTCATTTTGTGACTGTCTTACATGGGCTTTCTTTACATTTCAAAAGAACAATCTTCTAACACTTTAGGCACTACTCTTCATAAGGTGAAGTACTGTAGGTAGTTTCATAATTAGGCATACCAGCCCGATACTGTCTGGTTTTAATTTTTCTATTACAGTGCTTCAGAACCTACTTTTTTACTATTGTTACTTTTGTAATTGCTTCTAACTTTTTTTGTATTCTAATTCCGACAGTCAGCTTTCATTTTTGCTTTCTGTATGTTAGCATTAAAGATTTAATATTTTTTGTTTTGAAGGTGCAGGAAACTTATTGCTGCTTGAGCTTTGATCATATGTTATAGTTCTAAATTTATTTTCAGTTTGTAAGATGACTCCCCCTTCTGATAGCTGTGTTGACTGAAGTGGACTAAAGTTCATTTAACAGTGGAGGAAACTGAGGGAGATCAGCTTGGTTCTTCAGTGACAGCATTGGTCTAGTACACATAAAAAAAGTATAAATAACTCAGAGTACTGTTTAACTGTGTGTGGTCATTATAAAAAGGCCAGAGGTCTGTGCATGTGTGTGACAGACGTGCAGGGTGATGATTTCTGCTCCGTACAGATTTTCCTCAGCTGTGTTGATAAGCAAGCACAAAAACTAGTTAATACTAAATGGCTGGCAGATCAGAGGAGCAAAGCTACTTTTGCTTTGCTGTTTGTTGTTATTTATTATTACATTATAGCACTGTGGCTTGGAGTAGTGTTTTTGCACTAGGATTGGCACTGGCTGCTTCCCCAGCTAGTTATCAAGGCTCCCTGCCATCTCAAGTTTATTTTTCTTGCACAATTCCTGGGAAAAAAGCTGAACCCTGTTCTGAAGGTCACTATGTCCAGCCATCCTTCTGAGCAGTGGGAGCAAATGCATTTCAGAAGTACTGACCCTTCAGCCATTGGCTGCCCTCATTTAAAGCTGAGACCCTCAGGACACTGGAGGATTTCAGCAGCTGTGTGGAAATGAATGAGGAGGATGTCCCCTTAAGGTAGCCAAATGCAATCTACTCTTGTACTGGCAGGTTCCACTGGAATTTTCTTTAAGCAAAAAGTCATCCACAAGCCAACCTTTTTTTCCGTTTGATGAAAGCAGAGTTTTAAAGGGACTGTCTTATTCTTATGGTAAGACATCAACTAAGTTTGAGTGCTGTTTGTGACTTTGATACGGGAGAGCTTGAACCCAGTCTTTGGTGTTTGTTTCTTTTGATCTCATGTTTCGTTTGTAAACACAACTATGTCACGAGTTTAATAAAGGTATACGTGTAAGTGGACTTTGATACATGGTAGAGTCTTTCCAAAGGAGAAAATGACCACTAATAGGTGTGTCAGTCCCAGTGATACGCTTGCTGTCTTTTTCTTGTTTTTCCTTTTCTGCTGAGGACACACGTACTACATCCTTTCCTAAGAAGCATCTGAAATCTAGTTATGTTCTAGAAATGGGGTTTGTAGCACAAGTCATACTACAAATTGAAGGTCAGCTCTAAGATCTTGTATTACAGCCAAAAATCTTTTGTATTTTAAGACAGTATCTTCCCAATCTTCAGACTTTTTTTTTCCCTTTTCACATGCTTTAAAGTCTACTTCAGTAACTCTTGTTTTCAGTTTGTACTGCACTAGTCGGACTAGCCTAGTCAAATGAAACTCCTCAGAGCAGTGCATTTCTCCTTGCAGCGTTGCTTCGTTACATGCAGGATAGCAATGCAACAAATTCTGTGCGCTCTGCATTGTGCAAAAGAACAATAAAAATTTCTGTAAAGAGCAGTCTGTTGGGACTGGGTGGACTTCTCTTTCGGTGGCACTGAACTATGACAAACATGGCATTAAGAATCCATGCAGAGACCAGATTATTCTTTTCAGATTTGAATGACAATGTCTATGAAGTGAAATCTTAACATGTTTGGAAGATATCACAGGCAATGCACACATCATAAGATGTGTACAAAAAAAAAGTTAAATGCTGTTAGTGTCAGAGTAAACTGTTACTGTAGATCGAAACTGGCATGTGTTTAATTACTTGAACATGTGGGTTTTTCTGTTGCTTTTACTGCAGAACTGGTTTCCATCCATATAATCGTGATTGTGCTTGGGTTGATGTGTAAGAGCGATGTAATGAAAGGTGCCGTCTTCTCTTGGGCATTGCTTTCCTAACAATAGGTAAATTAGGTTGTTAAATTGAGAAATGTTTTTTTTTTTTATTTGAATTATCTGAATTTCTTGCCTTTTATATCTCTCAAAATTAGAGAACCTATCAATGAAACTGGCATTTTCTTCCATTTCTTCTCGTTCCCTCTCACCACCCCAGATACCTTAAAAAAGGTTGGGATTTCTTTTACGCAGGGAGGATGGTTCTGAGTGAGTTATGGTGATTGCCTTTGGATATGTAGGATGATAATAAATGCTTCTCCACATTGTTTGGGATGTGACAGGAAGTTCTGACTCTTAAGCTGCAGCAGGAAGTGTTCAGGTTAGAGGTTAGTAGACATTAGAGGAAAAGAACCCTTTCCAAGCACAGGGATGGATAAGGACTGAAATAAATTTCCTAGGAAGATTGTGGAATTGTCATCATTAGAAGATTTTTGCAAGGCAGGGTAGACAAAGCTTTATCTGAAGTGGTTCATTTAGAGCTGTGAACCAAGCTGAACCAAGATCTTTTCTTGGTTCCACTACCATTGGTCAGGAATATATCTGTGAGATATTAAAATGATTTTAGCTAGAACTGTCCTTTTTCTTGTCTTTATTGATAATGCAGCTCTCTTGGAAGTGGGGAAAGGTGTGTACTGTATATTGAGTAGAATGTGATTATGTCAGTTACTTAAATTATTAGTTCCTTAATCCATTTGTAACTCTTTCTACGTAGAAGTGATAATCAGAAAGGACTTTTGAACTCTGGAAAAAGGGAGGGCTATTGGTGGCTCACATAAAAGAGTTTTAAAAGCAACCTACAATCTAGAGCTTAGGGTTATCATAGTATACTATTAATGTGGGAAGAAATCAATCTAAATACTCACTGATGTCTTAGGAAAGGTAGGTAATGAAATATGACAAGAAAAATTCAGTAGGTCACCAAATTGACCTGATGGTGCTTTGCAGTCCTACTGCATACAAAAAAAAATAATCTTTTTATTGTAAAGCATGCTTCTTTTCCTGTGTTCATGCTAATCAACTTGTTATAAATGTATTTTCTTGTTAGCAGGAAAAATCATACTCCACTAGTAAACATAAAATTTGCTTATTGCCTACATCTCTTGCAAAGCCTGAGGGCTCTTTGGAAACAAATAGCACTGCACTCCTTGGCATCATTTTTCCTTTTTTTTTTAATTTTATTGGAATAGGGAAGAATTGGGTCCCTTTATTTCCCCCTTGAAGAAAATGGCAGATGGGAACAGCTTGCTGATGTCCACAGCTGCTTTGATAGCTAGAAGTAGATGGAACCAAGTAATCAGGAAGGGTGTTTAGCTCCTGCCTACCTGATTTCATAGATAGTGTATGCCTAGTTTCTAGGAAGCCTTGGAGCTGTAGTATGTACTTCCCAACTGTCTTTACTACAACATGGAAGGGGCTATTGCCTGCAGACATCTCATGCCACTGGAGAAGCTTATACAGTCACCTTATTAGAAATAGCGTGGCCTGGCATTTTAAAATATATTCAACTAAAATCAAGGGTAGGATGCAGAACTTGCAGAACTTTCAAAGTACTTTAATGTGATACATTGAATAAATACATGAATTTACAGCATGTATTATGACCTTCCAGTGAGTTTCAGCAGCATTGGTGAGAGGTATATTAAAAATTAATAGCGTGTGAAAATATGAATTTTTATTTTGGCCTACATAAATACTCATGGAATCCATTCTTACTGTTTGCATTACTAAACTTCTGAATTCTAATGAACTAGTACTTATGATTTTTTTTATTTTTTTAACATGTCTAAGGAGGTTTACTTGGAATTAGAATGAGTAATGAGAACCTCAATTTAACAAGGTAATTTTGAGATAGTCAAAGACAAATAGTGAAAGCGTTGGCAAACAAATTGCCAGAATGGTCCTGAATTGACTGGAAGGACAACAGACTGGTCCACATTGGCAAGTGGGGGGAGTTTGGTTCTTTCAAACAGTTGAAATATCTGGGACAAGTTGTCAGAGCTTTTATAGGAAATAACCTCTTAAACGGGCGTGGGAGCAATGTGACGGTAAGAGAATACTTCTGGATCTTGTGGCACGGCTATAATTACTGCGCTTAATTTGAGTGTTCTAATAAGTAATTTGGATAGATAACAACCACCTCTGGACCTGTTGTTTTGCACATCTTTGAGATCTTATTTGTCTGCTGTAGCTAGGTGTTCTCTCTATTACTACTGTTGACAGTCTCTTTAGCGCCTAATAAGCAAACAGCTGACCTGCTCCATTTTGTTAGAGGTAATTTGTAAATTGTTTACCAACATGTGGAATCTTGCCTGCTTGCCACTCAGCCATACTTTTTACCTCTTTCTTTGTTAGCAAAGGAGAAAGCTGTGCTTTGCTTCGGAGTATATTGTAAACAAGTTAGTTTGTACAGGTCAGACTTAACTATGAGTTTTAATCCTTTATGAAGGGCATCATGTTAGTTACCCACTAAAATCTGGCATACTGTGGTAAAGACTAATGTTATCTGTTTTCTGTTTTCAGATTTGGTAGTGTAATTGACTGTAAGCTTTCCTGAAGTAATGTGTACATACTGCTAGATGTTGTGCTGGACAAATCAATTAGTGCTTGGTTTTACCCTGACCTTCTTCAGCTGGGTCCTTCCAGATGTTTATCATTTTTTCTAACAAATGTAATTCCAATTGATACTGTAGTTACCACTTGGATGTATTTGAGAATTAGCAAATGGAAAGGATAGTGCCATAATTCTCCAGCCTGTGTTAGAGACCTCTGTGTTAGGTATCTCAATGCCTTTAAACCAGCAGGCAGTTGTTTGTAAAAACCTATTCATGTATTCTGCCTTTTTTGTAATGCGAGATTTAAATAACCATCATAGCTCTGACAGGCATGTGATTTAGAACACATTCTTATGGTACACTTCAAGTCTGCTTTGTTTATTCTCTTTTGTTAACTGTGTTTTCACATTGATTTATGTTACATTTAGTCCCTATTTTAGGTGTGTATAGTGTGATTGGTAAAATTCATTGGAAAATAGGCTTCTTCTGTGTCATTTCATAATGAAAGAATTATGTCTGTCATTTTAGATCAAAAATATTGTCACCAGAGTACCTATTATATCTTCCTGCTTTGACAGCCCTTAACATACTTGGATTTTGTGTGAGAGATTTACCAAGAGCACATAGTTTGATTCTGGAGAGTGAGTAGCACTAGACTGTTTCGTGTTTCTAAAGCAGTGATTGAAAAAAAAACCAAACAAACCCAACAACACAACTAACTTACAATTATAGTTCATATATTCTTGTGAAAGAGCCAGTATAGCATCACTTGGCTAACAGCCAGTTTCATTCCCACTGAAAGATATGATAATACTGATGGAAATATTTCACTTGTAGAATTTTGTGAAAAGAGTACGAGTCCTTTGATGTAATACAGAAGGTTCTGAAACTAACAATATGTGGTGGTTAGCTTTTTATAATTTATCCCTGCAACTTTTAAGTTTTTGATTAGGTTTACACTGAGTAATCGCTGGCATATTCAAGGCAGAAACATGGACTTTTTGATGAGGAAGTTCATTAATTCATTCCATGCTGCCTTTTCCTGCCTTCTTTTGAAATCCTGCATGGATCTTTTCTAACTTTAAATGTTTTGCATTATCCTACACTTCTGTAAGTTGGCTTTTTTTTTTTTTTAATGCACGTTTTTTCTGATAATCATCTGTAACAGTCCTCTCTAAATATCTGAAAAGTGCAAATTAAATACTTCTGATAATTTTTCTGCCATAATAAAAACACTGCTGCAGAGACCATGGATTTTCTTTCCCTGCTTTTTCCAAGTTAATAAATGCAAGTACAAAGTAAAACTTTCTTCCATGTTTTTCTTTGGGGTTTGTTGTCTACTAATTTGTTGCCGATTTCATGCAGCAAAATGTAAG
This sequence comes from Nestor notabilis, assembly GCF_000696875.1. Taxonomy (NCBI): domain Eukaryota; kingdom Metazoa; phylum Chordata; class Aves; order Psittaciformes; family Psittacidae; genus Nestor; species Nestor notabilis. Next base: position 21,569 of record NW_009919774.1, read on the forward strand.
GTGGTTCAGTCAAGGTTTTCTCTTGTATAACTCTGTTTTCTTGTATGCATTTAAGAGTGGAAGACTTTGAAATTAAACAGAATGGGTACCTGCAGAGGATTCTGGAAATTTGAATCAAACTCTACTTTGGATACCTTTTGCAATATGGAATGTTATTGTGTCCTGTATGTGTTGTAGGTAGGGTTTGAGGAGATCCTGTACTTTGGATCTTGGCTAGCTAAGCGAGATTATGTTGTATGGATATTGTTTAAATAAATCTGGACCTTCCTTTCTAGCAGATAATGAGGATTATATTAAATCGACTGTAAAATCTCCTTTGCAAATGTCCTAGTATCTAACTTTGTTGTCATTGGAAAAATAGGTTGGCTTCTGATTGATTGTTTTCATGCAAACTATTTACAGTATAAGCAGCATACATGGAATTATTCTTCCATTTCTGCCATGCCTGTTTTAAAAAGTTTGTAAGAAGAGTCCTCTAAAAAAATGAAATAAAAATCTCAGAACTGTTTTGTCTACCTGGTCAGCCAGCCTTTGAATGCACTATCCACGCTGTTTCCAGTTTCTGGATGAGATAATCCAAAGATAAGGGAAGGAAGGACTACAAGAACAGTTCCTTTCTAAACCTGAACAGAACAACCAAAGTATCTTAATGAGTTAGAGACAACTAGAAGTAAATATAGTCATGGAAGTCACAGAATTACATAAGCCCACTATCATCTTCGTGTTGGCAATTCAGATACATCTGCCTGTGCAAATCTTGACCTCTTGTGCCTAAACTGATGTCTCGTTCTCTTGCTCTGACACTTCCTTATCTTAACCATCAACTCAGGCTTGGCGTGACTAAAAGAAAGCACTATATCCTTTTCCCACTTCCTCTTTGATCAGTAGGAGCAGTAAATCTACTTCCTACAGAGTTTTGGCTTATTGGCCATCACTCAAAGCCACTGGACATTCAATGTCATAAATGCACTTCAACTTGCGTTTTCTCATCTGTGATGGCAGTAACAGCAGGAGGTTTTGGTCTTGAGTATATTCAGGGAGAAATACTTAGTTGCTTGAATGTACATATAGCCCCTAGCTGTCTTGCTTTTTGCAGCAATTTACTTTTGGTGGCCTGCCAGAAGCCTGCTGGGATTTAGACATTTATAGAGGAAGAAGGGTTTGTGAAATGCTTTCAGTAAACTCATTGAAAGGTATACAGGAAATAATACCTTTATAGAAGACATTCTCTGTATATTTAGAAATGTTTATAGATGATACTGTGGTTTTGAGAGTTTGACTGTAAGGGTTACACCTTGGAATGTGAAAGAAAACTAATTTTGGGCTATTTTATTTGACTGCTGACTGTAGAACCTGACAATTGGTTGTGGAGTCCTGTCCAGAGTTAATCAGTAGTGCATAGTCAGGAGACTGAAGGATGTTAAAACAAGTATAGTTAAAGGTCAAGAATGGATAAAGCAATTTTGTGGAGCAGTTGTAATTTTTTTCAGTTTTTGTAAACAGAGCAACTTAAAAGTGTTGTTTTCAGAGAGCAGCAGTCCAAATCCAGGGGTTCTTCTGAATACTGTAGTTATTAAAATCTGCTTTTGGATAGTTGCTTGCATGGGAAAGCAAATGTTTTTGTTAGTCAGCAGAGATGCGAACAACTCTTTGTCAAAGTAAAAATTAATCCAAATTATGTTTCTGGGTGTGTGCTCATAACACACATGCTCTGAAGAAAGATTTCTTCCAAGAGGTGTTTGTTTTGGTTTGGTTTGCTGGGGATTTTTTTGGGGTGGGTGTTGTGGTTTTTTGTTTGTTTGTTTTAAGCAAAGCTGGTAACTTTTGTCTTTGGCCTATTGAAAGAAATAATAGTACTAACTGTATATTTTAATTAAATTATTTGTAGAAGAGATAAGGCAAAATCTTATTAGCTAAGTAGTGGTTCAGTATTTGCATAAGCAGATATCTGCCTGCAAAAAACAGTTTCTTTTTTCATTAAGATCCTGTCTGAGAATGGTAAAATCCAAACAAATGCAATGATGGCCTTCTAATGATCTATAACGCTGCAACTTAAGTAGGAACTATGATGTATTTTATATACAGACATAAGTATTCATACCATTTTGGGGTAGGATTATGTGCCCCCCCCTTTTTTATTGACAGCTGCCGAGAGATACAGTTTAACCTCATTTTTGAAAGCTGTGTTGATTGTTCAGACAGTGAGCTGTTTTCTTAAGTTACACTTACTCTTTCAGTTTTGTTAACAAGAAAGACCAGTTGTGGGATGTAACAAGCATAATATTTGAAAGATTTGCAGTAGCTAGAGTCAAAATGCAGTTGTGATATTGCTAGTGATTCAAAAAGTGAAGGCTTTCTTATAGGAATTGACAGCATTTCCTAGTATGTTTTTTCCCTTTTGAGATTAAAACAAAGCATCTAGACAAATCAGGATATAGTTTTTGCTCTGTCTTTCATAAACTGTACCCTTTGGCTAACTGTTGAACAGAACAAACAAATGTTAATGGGTTTTTGTAAATAGTACTTGTGACTTCTAGCTGAAGTATGGAAACAATCTTTGCTGGTTTTCAACAGGACGGTAGTGCCTTAACCACACACACTGTTCCGCAGCCGACTAAAGAATGAATATAGATACCAGAATTGAATAATTCTCAATGTGGCTTTTTAAGATATTTCTGCTTTTTAGTATTAAAATGTAAAAATGTACAGATAAAAGCCTACGATGACTCTTGAGAATTACTTTGTATTGACTGCTGAAGATACAAACAGGTGTTTAAAGAGGTTACTTTGTAACCTTTTGATGCCCTTTTTTTGTAGGGGAAAACACCTTTGGAAAAGTGGGGTGTGCATATGAGAAACAGTTGTGCTGTCAAGAAGGCAGTGGAGCAAACTAAGACTTCATTTTGCTACAGATCCCAAGATATATTTTTCTCTTGGGCCTAGAACACAAGTATTTTCAGGCATTTTTGTTTAATAAGTGGATCTTTATAAGGGGGAAGTTGTGAAGCGGTTTTTTTCCCTGCATCATCTATAAAATCAGTTCTTCTTCACATTCCTTGTGTGGTAGAGTGGCCACCAAAGCATTTTGAGTTATTTTTGTTAATATGTACATACTGTACCAGATGTTTCCAAGTGAAGTGAAAATACACAAGTACTATTTACTGTAAAATGGAACTAATGTGCTTTTGCATGTTTTCCTTAATTTCTCTCTATGTAATTCTTTTCTATGAAGGTAAATAATGCATTGAAACTTTAAAAAAGAGTTTTTAAAAGTGAAAGCCCAAATTTCATGCTCCCTCAGTTTAGGCCTGTGGCCCAGCCTGAGTGGAAAGAGAATGTGCACAAAATCTTAGAAGTGCAGACTGTAAAGAAATGTAATCCAAGTGAAAGAGTGATAGTGTCTTTCCTGTATGAAAATTATATGTCAAATGCAATGGGTTTATTTATTCATCACGTCTTTGTTCCCCAAATTTTATTTTTTTTATTTAACTAGCAAGATAATAAGTGAGATACTTGGAGGCAGTTGGTTAAAATCTCAGCAGTAGGCCATATGTGATGGTTAATAGCCGCCTCTTTCTCAAAAAGGTCTAAGTATGCTTTTGGATGTTGTTTTGTATATACTCTATTAGAAAATGTGTGAGAGGACTCTGTAATTGCCCATGGTGTTTGGCCAAGGAATTTTGTGGCAGTTGCAAAGACGGGATCTGCAACTAGAGACAGTAACTGTTGCAGCTGACTGGCACAGAGTGTTTTCTTAGAATTTGTTAAGGGTTTTTATGGGGTTTTTTTTCCTTGCATAGGAGTTGTACAGAGACAGGAGATGCTTTGTCTGCAGTGTGTGCTTTCATGTGTGCTTTCATGTGTGTTTGACTGAGACACATGCCTCCCAAATGCCACATTTTTGGTTTGAGGGGACCACAAGAGCTCTTTGAACTTGTGTGCATAACATGTAGTTAAAATTTCATTTAAATGGTAGCTAAGCTGTATCGTATAGGTTTTTGTTGGTTTTTTTTCCCTCCTGCTTGGGTTTAATGGTATTGAGTTCTGTAGAGGATAGAGGAATTGACAAGTTTGTTTTCAGCAAATGCATGTCATCCACTTGGCCTAAACAGGATGCTTGTACATGTTTTTAGCGTAATTGACTATCCTTCTGGTAAATTCAGATATGTAAACTCCTAGTTGGGATGTGTTAATAAAATCTTTATTTGAAAGAAATAATCTCTTAAATTGTACTACTATTACTTTGGTTTATATAGCAACAAAAATAAACTGTTACATCCTTCTCATAATAAAATTGATTTGTATGGTGTTACTGTACAAGTCAGCTCTGGTCCACAGTGATATTTAGATACCTAGCTTCCTGCTGGAGTTGGTAGAAATTCAGAGAGACACCTTAAATATGTTTCTGAACCTGACCACAAGTACTTTAAATGCTTTTTATGTCCAATGATATGCTTCTAAAGAATAAAGTGATCACTTTAAAGAGAAGTTGTTTCTTTTGTAAGAGATATTGAAATACTACTATGTATCACAGAGAATACCAGAAAGAATAAATGTCTTTCATAATGATTATATAGATTTGAATTCAGTTTTCTTTGCTCACTGCAAAGATGCTGTGCTGTTCTGTTCTTGACTTTCTTTAGGAGTTATGAGAGGCAGTTACTGCTTTGGTAAATATCGCTGGTTTGATATTAGATTAAGCTGCCTGCTGACAGAAAATACTCTAATTGAGCAAGTAATTACCAAAATGCCAAACCTGGCCATCCTTAATTTATTTAACTTTTTTCTAAACAAGAGCAGTGTGTGTGTGGGAGACTAAGATGAAGGCGTAAATATGTTCAAGTACATGACAAATTGTGATTGAATATAAGGAAGGAGGATGTGTAGGGGATTGTTTTTGCTATTCTGTCTTGTGCATAACATCTCCAAAGGTGGTCTTTCCCCATAGCAAAAAGGATTTTGAGGGACTCTTAGGTTAGTGAGTGTGAGCATGATTTAATTGATTAGAATGATGTGTTTATTGCATGGTTCCTTTGGCACAGTTCTTGATACTGTTTGTGGCTAGAAGGGACTATTAAATCACCTAGTCTGCCATCCTTTACATAGTACAGATCTTTATTTCATCTAGTTCTCGTGATAATGAAGCTTTTGACTTACCTGACCGAAATGCAGTTTGTGCTTGGATAAAGTGCATTTGCTGGAAGGCTATCTAGCTATACTTCATTCAAAGATATTAAGAGGTGGAGAAGACACTACTTTTTGTGATACTTCTGTTCTGATACTTAATACACTTCCTCATTTGAAGGAAATAAAAAAAAAATTCTTCATTGTGACATTGACTTAAAATTGATCCTGACTTCCCATGTTGGTAACATGTTTTACAGTTGCATCTGTGTAATAAAAACGTGTACATGTGGTGTGTACATAGGTCCATACTCTCAGTCTTAATTCCACTTAATATATTCTTGTTTTGGAGAATTCTGCTATGCCCTTTGGCATGCATCTACATATGATGCGTAGATATGGTACAAAAATCACAAATTGAGGATTAACATAAAAGTTTTACTGTAGTTCTATCTAATGCAAACACTTTATAAAATTCTGAAAATTTGTAAGATTATTATTTTAGTTTTATATTAATTAACTTTGCCTCTGGTACCATTTGCAGCACAGAGCTTCCATTAAACAATATCAAGACTGGATTGCACAAACATCTGCCCCTAGAATTTTAAAAACTTGACTGGTATTTATGTTTTAGGATGTGCTAATTACATCTAGAACTCTTCTAGCTTAAGTTTTCCCCACAACATTCTGCAAAAGTAATATTTTTATGTTTAAGGTTTTGCCTCAGGTGTACATGTCCATAGTACTCGTCATTTCACACACTGTGTGTGTACTGAAAAAGCATTGCATTGGCCAAAATCTCTAATTGCTTTTCAGCTTCCTATTGAGAGTATTCTTTTCCATCAGGTTTTGGGTTATTGGAATCTGCCCCACATAGTATTAATAGACCTTCAAACACAATGTTATTTTCCATTCTCCTTCCATAGGTTGCTGTTTGGCATTCTGTTGCTTTGAGGTACAAAATTGCTTTCAGGATGTATGTTTTGGTATACATGACTAGCTTTATGTGGTTTGGTTTTGGTTGCGTCATGTGTGTCACCCCTCCTGCCATAACAAAATTTCAGCCCTTCATATGTAATCCTCTTATTTTTAGTATGGTGACCTATATTTTTCATCCAAGTATATATTTGAGAAGCTTGGGACTACCCGCTGTATCATTGACTTTATTTTAGAATTTAATTATAAAGTACAGTTCAGTGCTGTCTTGAGAGCTGGACGATGTTCCATACCCAGGTTTCTTCCGATGATTCACTTAAAATGAGAATTTCTGTAGGTAGTCACTAGTTGTATTTTATTTTGGTTCAACTTAAGAACCTGGAATTTGATTTGGAAAAGTGCTGTGAGCTCTCAAATGCAATTGAATTCATGGTAATTTTCTGTTAAGTAAAAATAAAATACTACTTTTATAGGTAATAAAAATACTATGCAAGGCTACCTAGTCTGAAAAATATGCTGCTGCGTGCTTCAGTTTGGCACCCACAGATCTTGAACATTTTTTGCCTTTCTTTGTGCAAATTCGTCTACCTCAAACCTTGGGGTAACACTTTATAGATTTTAGGGATGTATTTTGAGGAGGGTGTTTAGGCTCACTCAGTTGATACGATAATGAGCCTTAGGGAATACCACAGCAGGAAACTGAGGAGTCTGCCTTTGTAGAAATACTTGAGTAGTGCTTAGTATAGAAGCCATCAAGATATATTTCAAATGCTGAGGACAAAATATTGAGTATTTGCTTAGTAAATGTGTGTTGATTCTTCTTTTTAACTGAATCAGGGAGCAGCCTTGAGAGAGGAGGTAGGATGTGATCCTGTAACTAAAAACTTGACCATAATGCGTGCACACAGGGCAAGGGCAAATCAAGGCTTCTAGGCATCTTGCCCATTGTTTCTGGCAATGTCTTTGACATTTGCTGACTTTGGAGTGATTGATTTTCGCAACTTGATTTTTCTCTGGGCCTAGTGTCTGTGTTCATAACTGTGTAACTCTAGGAACAGGAACCTATGATACGAGTGAGATATGGTACAGAACAGCTTTTAAAAGTTTATTTTGACGAGGTCCATTGTTGAGTTGAAAAGAAAAGGGTCATGCCAGAAAAAAGTCAGGGAGTTTTGAATTAAGAACAAATGGCTGGTATGCCAGTGTATTTGTAAACTGTGTTTAATCATTGCTGTGAACAATCCATAATTTATCTGCCACTAAGGAAAAGGAACATGAAATTTCCTTCTCAGAATGAGCAATCTAGTGTGGGAGCTATTCATCAAAGTTTGAATGTCAGAAAGGTCATGGGAAGAGATTTGTAAAATTTTCGTAATTCCAGAAATAACTCCTTCGGCATCCAAAAAGAAACTTGAGTGTTTAGGAAAGAACCCGTAGTGTATCTGATACCATCCTACGGTGGGGTGGGTCGGCTCTGTGTGATGGATGTACTCTTCAGCACAGCTGTATGTTTTTACATACCCCTCCCTTCCACCCTGTGGGAAGAAGGGGGGAGGTAACAAGCATCTATTTTGTGTGTGACAAGCGGAGCTCATTCCATTTGCTGCTTATGTCTGTCTTGTTTTGATTTTACTACTCTGTATGAAAACCAACAGTATACTTCAGAGACCTTATATTAAACTTGCTGTTAATTAAGTTCTTCAGATCAGTTTTTCCCAGCAGGAGATTTTTGAGTTGGGAAGATTTAAAATGGAGCTCTGCTGTAATATGCTGTAATATGAAGACTCTACATACCTAACATGTCAGAATAGCAAGATATTCATCAGACTGTTTGTTAATATTTTTTCCATTTACTAGGCAGACATATAACCATAAAATAATTCCCTTTTGTAGCTCCAGATATTTTCTACCTCTGTTTAGTTTTCTCATGGCCCCTAATTGTCCTTATTTCTAAACACATGTTCTATGTCAAAATGGTTTTCCTAGTATCTTTTTTCCCAGTTCTGACTCTTAAACTGTTAACATTCTATGATTGAAGGTAAGAAACGAAGGAGATTTCAGAGATTTTTTTGTGGGGTTTTTTTTTTCCCCTGGATTAAGTATGTCAAGATGCCAAATAGTTGCTCATTGTAGGTGTGAACTGCCCTTGGAAAATTTTACTTTCAAAGACATTAGTATGAGTTATCAATATTATTCACTTTTTGTTCAGTCTTTCCTCCACTCCCCCAAAAGTTGAACTATTCTCTGTGATCAGTATTTATGCAGGTAATAGCAGAGATTATAAATCTTATTTCTAAAATAATAGTAACAGGAATAACTTTAGTTTCTTTTCTTTAAAATTGAGGTATGTGACATTTTAATACAGAAAAAGGTATGGCATAATTGGAGCAAACTCTTCAATTTGAAGTGTTGTGGACAAGATTCGCTTTACAGAAAAAAGCAGTTTGCAAAAATGCCCTGTATTTTTCCCACTTCTATATCAGTTTTGTGTACAGGTCCATAGAGTATTATGTGTGCAGTGTCAGATAAAGGAACACTTGCTAGGTAATTGGTAGTCTGATATGAATCTTTTAGGAAAGTATTTGATTGCAATAGGTAACACTGCCATAAATAAATCCTCTAACAAATTCCAGATCAGCACTGTGTAGATCTCCTCCTGCAAGTTTTTTTAATTAGCTTTTTGGAGAAGACCTTGTTGATGGCTGATGTGACAAGGTAGGCAGAGAGTGGAGGCAATTCAGGAAAATCTTAGGGTCTTTCCTTACTTTTTTCACAGTTGGAAAAGAACCAGCATGTAACAAGTTTTTTAAAATACTCTTTCAACCATGTTTGAAGGTGTTTAAAATAGTTCATGCAAAAATGTGAAGCCTTGAGGGAAGACATTGGGTTTACGAGTTAAAATTTTAGTTTCAAGCATTTTGGGAATAAAGGTCAGAATGAAGAAAAATTTCACTTTTCTATATGGATTAAAGCGTTGGGTATTGTTTGGGGTTTGGTTTTTGTTTTTTTAATATATATATATATAATATTACCTAATATTGCATTAAGGTTTTAAATTATGCCTGTTTGGGCAACCATCTCATCTGTCTGTATCCATTTTCATCTTCTGTGTGATACTTTGTGTCATTTTTCCCTTTCTGCTTTCATAATCTGAAGTGCAGCCTGGCAGTTTTGTTCTTCCTGTATAGTGCTTTGTTTCTGACATCTGACACTTTGTAGTAAAAGACTGGCACAAATTTAGCAAAGCCTTATCTGGAGAATTGCTTTATTAGAGGAGTTGTGAATTTACAATCGTATGTTAATGCTGTGTAAGTATACATAGAGGGCAGCTTTAATTGTAACGATGTTTTGAAGTGCCTTGACTTCACAGAAGGTGGCTCCAGAAAGGATGAAAACTGCAGTTCTTTGGCTGAAAGGAATTAACAGAGCCCAGGAAGTGCTGTGTAATGGTTTTCTTGATGATTCACAGCACATTCATTTTTAGCCAAGGGGAAAATAAAATTACTTCACAACCTGGTGGTGTTTCCAAAAACTGTGAAAGAAATCAAAAGGTTTGTTCTGGAATGCATTGCTCCTATTACAAAGTAAAAATAGGTTTAAATTCACTAATCAGAATTTATTTTTGTACATTTTGTCTTTTTAAAAATTCAATTCTAATTTTTTTTTTTTTTTTTTTTAAGATGGTCTTAGTAGAACATTTTATTTTTAGTGGATTCTTTTGGGCCAAAGAATAATATGGCTTTTATGACTTGTAGAGTTGCACTGTCAGTTTTACTTCCTCTTACTTATATCAATGCCACTATGCAACAGATTTGTTGGTTTTAAACCAATTGCAGATTTGGAATAGTTGGTTCTGGTGGGAGAAAACAATTACAGAAATGTTTCTAATGAGCTTTTATTATCAGATGACCTGGGAAAGAAGAAAATTCCAGCTTTGCTATACTCAGGCCAAATATATTTTCTATTCCTCAGAATGCCCATTTGAACTATGATTTGTAGGACCATAGTATGAAGACAGGAGTGGCCTACCCTCTGTTGGAAAGGACTCCCACTGATGTTCAGACTTACAGCTAATAAGTGTTAGAAGTTGCAATTTTTTTTAAATAGTGACTTTTCATATATTACTTTGCGTGGTGCATTTTTATCAGACTTCCTGTTGTAGAGGTTTAGGTCAGCTTTATATAGTTGGTTAAAACAGCCCAAAAAGCTTGACTATTAGCACCAAATCTTTGCTTTAATTTTTCCTCTCTCCCCTCTCCCATATTTCTCCTTCACTAGCTAATGCCTATGTCATTTTTCTTTGTTCTTCAGAGGTAAAACTTTGAATTAGATTTTGGTTTGCTCCATAGTAATATTTACCTTAGAAACACTTTAAAGTTTCCTGGGACGATGAGGAGCAGAATACACATTTGTGGATGTGTACACCCATCTATATAAACATGTATGCATATGAGTAATTGTGCATGTGTATACATACGCATATGTGCTTATGATCTGAAAAAATATGGATTTTGTACAAGACATTTGAAGGCATAAAGTTGTCTAGCAAATTCCTTGGAGCTTATGAGATTTACACATGCAGCTATTTTAGAAGAGTTTAGAAATGGGTTTAATTCATGCTTTGCATAAGGGGATGAGTTTTAGTACAAAACATCTATTTTCATTCCCTATTTTGCCAAGGCGGCTGGCCTATTACAGTGAGCAATCAAGATGCTAATCACTTCTTATACATAATTTTGGTATTTAATCACAGTTGGAAGTCCTGTGATCTTGGCCATCACCTCTGGAAGCTTTAATAGAAGACCAATCTTAACCCTTCTGCAGCGAAGATGTTCTTCAAGGTTGGATGATATTTAGGCTAACGTGTTGTGCTGTATTTGGTGTTCACTATTAACGTATCTAGTATGTGATTGCTAGGATTTCTGATTGGTTTGGTTGTAGCGTGATGTAATGTATTATTGAAAGTGAAATTAGTGTTATTTATAATAAACATCTTTTCTAAGTTCTTACTACTTATATCTAGCAATGCCATGAGCAAAAATGACATTTTGAAGTGGTTTCGAGGAACAAAATGAAATACTGAGAAATGATTACTTAATAGCTTGCTGTTTTCAAACAGTGGCTGCTGTTATAACTAGATTTCTTCAAATAAGCATGAGGCAGCAAATGGAGTACTGGGAGGAAAAAACCACTCTTAAATGCTCTTTGTGTTCTGTGTTGGCTGTCTACTTTCATGCTTGGTGAGAAACTATCAAAATAAGCTTCTGTAAAACTCCTTGCAAAGCCTTGGCAGAGACTGAATATGAAAATAGGTACCAAAGCAATAGTAAAAGCAATTAGGTTTGGGGGAAATCTAAGATGTTTGTTTGAAAGAGTAAGGGAGCAGTTTCTTCAGCTGAGGCAGTCTGCTGTTAGGTTTACTGCTACCAGAAGAGAGAGATCTGTCTAATCCACTCCCACAGTTGTGTGTATGGTGCTTTTTTTCTCCTATGCTCCAGTTCTGATGCTTTATGGACTAGTTCCTGATTTCCTCTAGTTTGCTAATGCAGTTTGCTAATGCAGCACCCAGCCCTTTGCTGGGTGATGGAGCTGCACAGGGTGACACAGGGTAAGCAGTGGCACTGTACAGCTGCAGGGTGTGTGGGCAGAGCAGGACCGATTGATTCCTTCCATTGCATGGAGTCTACCTTTGTAATCGCCATGCTTTTTCATACTACAGAGCAGTAATTTTCCAAATACACCCTACATTCAAGTTACAGTTTTGCTCATTTCAAACCATATTGCTAGTCTCTGCTACCAAAGCTGCTTTGCAAGCGACTGAGTGAATCTCTCCTTGACCTCTGGCCCTATCACAGGCTTTTTATTTCTTCAGCACTTGCACATTTTAGGCCTCACCTTTTAAACACATAACTTCCCACTTGCACATTTCAGTGATTTAAGATTGGTTTTACTGGAGTTGGACTTCGTAGCCTTCATATTTTGCATACCTTATCAGTATGCTTATTGTAACTTCTAAATCCTCTGAATGAGTTTCTAACAAGCTGCAGAAATCCTTTCTTGTGAAGCTTTTAGTACAAAATGTTAACGCAATTTTCTGCCTCAGCTCCTGGTTGATATTTTTTTAATCATGTGCCTCTGTTAATCTGGGGATTAGTATCGGTTTCCTGTAAATTAAACAATTTAGATGAGGATGGTTCTTTTGGCTGAAAGTATGTAAATGTGCCGCTTCACCATTATTATTGAAAGTATCTTACAGGGAAAATTTTACTATTTTTATACAAATTAATTATTATCAAGAAGACTACTATTGAATATTAGTGAGTTTTCTTCTAGGTTTTCAGGAATTCACAAGAATATATTCTTATCTTTTAGCAAAAATGTGTAACTCTAAATAAGTGTCTAGACTTCCCTCTGTCACTTTATTTACTATATGCCAGAGACACTGACTTTTATAATTGTTGGTTTGGGGGTAATTTACAGGGTTCATCACATTTTGTAGTCTGTAGCTTAGTTTATTATTGTGTGTGTCTTGTGTATGGCTTGGTTTATATTGTGCATATGTATTATGAATCATTTAGTAATCTGAGAAAATATTTTTATCTATCTATTTTTTGCTTCTGCATAAAATTAGATTTAAACAGCTGTTTCCAGTGATGCTAATTTATGTGTCTGTTTAAATCAACTTTGCTTCATAACAGTCCTTTTAATAAATTAGGGTTCGTTAGCGTAGCAGTAATCTAGGATCAGTAATCTGCTTTTAAGAAGCGTACGAATTTGAGACAGAAATTGTTGAGGCAAACTGTGAAATAGAAGGTCAGTACTTTACAATGGCTTTTGATTTATGCATGAAAAAATTAAATTGCAAAAGCATCTATGGTCCAAATATGATTGTGTTGGTAAAAGTAATGGATTATGCTCTTCAGAAATATCTCACTCTCATTCTATTCTCCTCTGACAGGTAAACTTTGTCATTTAATTTTAATAGCTTGCTCTGCTCTTGTGAGCCCTTGCTGTGATTTAGGTGAGGTGGAGATTTTTGGCAAGCCTGAGCAGAAAAAGGCTTTGGGATACTGTGCAGGTTTTTGCAGAGAATGTGGGATTTTGAACTAGGTAATGTGAATGTGAACTATAAATCTGGGTAGGATAAGAAGCAGGAATTTGCTTGGTAGTTTTTATGGTGAAAGAATCCAGTTTATTATGTTTGTCACTTCGGTGTAATTGATTTTACACATTTACTTAAAGATCATTAAATCACCTCAGTAAACATGGAAGCAATAATGGTGGGAGATGAAACTTTCATTGTCATGTTGCTGTTGTGGGTGTATTACAGACTTGCTAATACCAGTTTGAGTAATTGGCAGTCTCGGTTTCAGCTTTAAGTCCTTGTTCTGTATCCGCCACTGGGTTACCGAGCATCTGAATATTTAAAATCTTGTGGATAAAAATAAAAACAAGAGCCTCTTGGCCTGTAGCCTTGAACTTGGAATTTCTGCAGTTAACGACTGTTAACTTCAATGATATTGTTCCTTTTGTTTATGCTCAGTGTTTATGAAGTTCTTAACTGAAAGGTTCTCTCAAAGACAAGTGTTTCATCTTTTGTTAGATGTTAGCTGGATGGTCTGACCATCTTTCAGCAAAGAAGGAAAACACTGTTTTAACTGATTGGGTTACTTGAAATGAGGGATGTATTTCTGCTTCTGCAGATACATCATCTGCATTTTGATAACTCTGTATCTGACGTTGAACTGCATGAACCCTCAGCAATTTAAAAAATGTGAATAGCACTTTTCTGTTAAGTAAAGAATGACAATAACACCATTCTCTCCAGAGTGGCATATGACCATGGTATTATGCTAGCATGCTTGCTCAAAGTTGTAAACAGTTACACAGACTGGCAAACACACACACACCTGAAAACAAACACAGACGCAAGAGATTGAAATATACCAGAAGTACCCCAGCATATGCTTCTGTAAGTTCGTATCTACTTTTTAGTTCTAGTTCTGTTACAATGAATGTTTGTCTAAAGCCATAACCTGAGTTATGGCTTCAGAATCTTCTTTCTCCAGATTTTGGGAAATGGGCTGCCTTTTTTAAAAGGCATTTCATGTCTCCTGAGGCAAAAGATTCAATTCTTAGAAGGTACATATTAGACGTTCCAGCTACTAAAATTTGGTGAGCCTGTGACTGAAATAATACAATAGGATTTCTTAATTAGATAGATAAAACTGTTAGCTTTCTTTTTCTGGTTTCAGAGTCATATGAATACCATTCTAAGGTTTAATTAATACTCAGACTGACTAGTGCAAATCCCTTCCAACTATGTGAAATCTTTATTATAAAACTGTGTTAAAGGAAATGTTTAATATGAAAAGTGAAAGATTCAGATAAACTGAAGTTGTTTTCAAATTTTTACTGAAGTCCAGGTAGACGAGATGCACTGCATTTGCTTCATCTTTTTTCAGTTCATCAAAGGCAGATATTGAGTAAAACTATGTCATTTGTCTTTGTTTACTTTCCATTTCTTCAGTTCTTTCTTTCAAAATGCATTCTAAAGCTTTTTTATGGTACTTAAGGCAAATTCGGAGTTCTGTATTTGTCTGAATTGTTTTCGCAAGTGCAGTTATTTGCTGCTTGCTACTCATATGTTAACACATAACTAATTTCATAGTCTTACTAAGAAAATCTTCCTACTTCATTTCCACTTTAATATGCTGCTATTTTTCAGTTTCCTGGTTTATCATTCCCACAGTGGAGCATGGCATGCTGTATGGGTTTCTTTCACATAAGGTTTGGGCATTTGCATTTCTCTTCAGTCTTGTTACCCTTCTCTACATGCCTCTATTTTTGCTCATCTGTTGCTTCTTGGAGACAGAGGCAAAACATCTGTTTGGATACTCACCTTATATAATCTTTGATTTGGCATGAATGTGTGCTGCTTTTCCTGGGTTTTGGGGGTTTGGTTTTTGGAGTTTGGGGATTTTTAATTTGGTTTGGTTTCTCTTTGTTAGGGGGTGGGGGTGGGGTGTTGTTGTTTGTTTGTTTTTCCTGATTAAAAAGTGGAACAAAAAGTATGATTTTGTCAATATTTTCTAATTCAAATGTTTGTTTAAGTAGTTCTCTTCTTAAGCAAACAATTCTTGACTTCAGGCTGTAAATATTTTAGAATATCTTACCTCAGCATTTCTGTTGACCTTCTGTTCAGTCCGGGTGATTTTCTTAAGGTATTCATTGTATAGTTCATTTTGGGTGCCTGTTTCTGTTTGTTCCCCCAACCCCAGCCAGATGTTTTTGTGCTTTTTTCACGTAAGAAACAACAGTGTCTCCTTCAGATCCAGGTTCTTGTGTTCTCTAGTTCTCCTGTCTTTGTCCTGTTGAGTCGGGGTGGAGGGAGAGGTGAGGAAATACCCAGTTACTGACTGGTTTATCCTTTCATCTAACGTCAATATTTAAAAAGTTGATTCACCTTAATACCAGTTTATTTCCTATGACCTGTTCCTCTGTAAAGTCCTTCGTACTACCCAAAGCCAGGTTTTAGGTAACATTGCTTCTTTCTTAGATCATTGCTTTTTGACTGAAGAGTCTTTGTCTATAAAGAATGCTACTGTTGGGGGTTTTTTGGTCTACTTGTGAAGACAGTCTTTTCAAGATGATGAAATTTTTGTTCCATTAACCTCTATTCATTTCCCAGCCCAATTATTGCAAACTCTTACAAGCACTGTAAATATAACCTTTTTAAATAATCATTTCCCTAAATGACCAGAGCTAATTCTGCTTTATCTAAGGGATCTTGTATTTCTAGTTGGTAAGGTGTTACTAATGCACTTCAATATCTAACTGGCTTTACTTTTGTTTTACTTTCCTGAATACCGTCTGCCCTTCAGCTTTGAGATGGATATTCCACTGTTCTTTTTTTTTTTTTTTGTAGTCTCTTTAACATGCTGAATATAAGGTCCTGAACCAGTATTTCTCATTCTTCACAATGTGTCTTCCATGCTTCATATATACAAGTGAAAATGTCTGTTGTTGGTCTGTGGCCTCTCCTGAAGAGCCAGTTCAGGTTTAGTTCTTTCACTAATCACTGCAGTAACTAAAGCTCTGATCCATACCAGACCCTCATCTCTGCTGTCCTTGTAGCTGGGGAATTAATCCTCTGCTGTGCCTGTGTATCCAGCTTCACTTGGGTGCGGAAAAAAAAATTCTGCTATGACTCTCAGAGTGCAAGGATCCAAAATCTTCTAGGGTACTGACTTCATGCGAAAACAGGTTTAAGTTTAAGCTTGTATACCCAGGGAGTTTCCATATTTCCTACCTAATGCCTCTGTTAGGCATTTTTGCTTTGGTCTGCAGAATTATTTCACATAAATTAGATTGGGTGATTTACCTATAGGGTATAAAGCCGCTTCAACTTGCTTAAAATCCTGCCCTTAATTAAGATGATGCAACTCGGAGTGTGGGTGAGACCTGATTAAAATCCGAAGTGCAGTTGACACTGTCTTTCCATTCTGCTTTGTTAGATCAAGCAAAAAATAAGTGCTAGAAGGACTGTTCCTAAAGTTGAAATAATATACAAAGCTAGTCTGAGTGTCACCCATGTAACATCTGTAAGTCACAATCTGAGTAGATGGGGGGTTTATGAAGCATAGTATGAAGCTCTTTATCAACAAGATGGCCCTTGCTGGTCATTTTCATTGTGTTCACCCAATTTACTCAATATCATCTCACTTACAAAATGGTAGTGGTGGTATGCAGATAGTTACCAGGGATACTTAAAAAAAGAATCTTGGTAACAAGGGATTGCCTGTCTCTTGAATGTTTGCATTTCTTTAGGGATCCTTCTTTCCTTGGTCTGAAGCTTGAGGCCATACAAGGACATACATTTTTGTATGACATTCATCATTCACTGCACTGTCGAGTTTTGGTTGGGTTTTTTTCCCATTTCAGGCTTCACTATTGATTGCACAGTCACAGAGTGAGCTGCAGGGCAGAGAGGGAAATGTACTTTTCTGTCACTCAGAATTTGCTTTTGTTGGACAAAGCAGCAGTGCTGAAAGGAACAAAAATGAAGCATTCAGTGCTGCATTGAAAATGCCTTCTCCAAAAAAAAGATTCTTCTCTCTTGATTATAGGTTTATAACACTGGGATATAGTTTTTTCCTGCCAAATTGAGATGACTGAAGCTGCTGAGTTAAGACATCCTACTGTATAATGGTGCTCTCAGGTGTAGTAGTCTGTAAATGTTTCTCTGTTGAGCAGAGGGAATGGTCCCCTGGCCAAAGTCTGCAGTGTTGGAGCACTGAAGTTTTTGTCAAGTGCTGAACTAGGCTTGTTGCCTAACTAGGAAGTAAAAAGGTTGTTTACATTTTTATTTGTAAAAACTGATTCTCAGGGTGCTTTCCTGAGCAGCTGTATTGTTGCTGTGTTCCGAAAGATTCATTTCACCATGAACACAAGGCACTGGTGTTACAGTTGCTACCTATGTGTGGTGGCTGATATGTACAGGGGGTAGAAGGGCAGCACTCAGGACTCTTGAACACTGGCATTTGGGAAATGATCAGTTCACAGGAAAGGGTTCTGAACGAAGGAAAGCTATTATGCAACAGTTAGGTTTGGGGGAAGGCATCCTGGTGCTTCCTTCCTCAGATGGTCAGTAAGCTTCACTGCTTATTCCATTTGTAGTCCTCTCCAGTGCTGCAGAGGTGTGAACCTTCCGATTCAGAGGTGTTTGTGTCATCTTGAAGATGATACTGAATGTTTGGCTTTTGGATTAGGATCATGTGATTCATTCTGTGTTTGCTGGAGTTGATTTAATCAGCTCATACAGGCATTGGGAACAAATACAGATTTGTCCAGTCTCTTAAGTAAAGACTTCTGATAGTAAATGCCAGAGTGACTGACTTGGAGATGTACTTTTCTTGCAAATAGAAGGTGCAAAATGTTTGTAGTCAAGGTTTAAAGATAGAAAGCAAAAACTAAGGGAAATTTGACAATGTAGGGATTTTTCTTTTCCATCCATGGAATCATAGGATTATTTATAATTTACTGAGGCCTAGAAATTGTCTAGTTATTGAACTATCAATAATAATGATATACTGTAGTATGGAGAATATGTATCAGTTCCAACTGTCAATTCCAATTTAACTGTCATTCTGCCCCAAGAGTTCAGTTCTACTAGGTAAATTCATCTTGCAGCAAATATTTTTGCTTGACAGAAGAAGAAATTGCAGAGTAAACAAATTTTATATTAAGTATCAACAACTCCCATATGACACCAACATTTTTTTTCATTATCTAGGAATCAGAGGACTGCTGTATAATAAAATCAACAAAAGAAAGTAAGGAGGAAAGTGAAAATTCCTTTGTTGTTATGATGGTAATGGTAGAATTTGGTTTTAAATGTAGTTCACATATCTCCGCAAATTACATGACCTATTTAAACTTAAATAATTATGTTTTGAAGAGACTGAGTGGAATTGAGTTGCTATTTGAAAACGTTTTGTCTGTAAAGTTTTGTGGAGTTCAACAGTAAAACGTTTGAAGGGCTAGGTATTTCCAGGTGCTTTGGATTGTTTCTTTAATCAGTCAACTTAATTCAAATGGGCAGCAAGTATTGCTTAATATTGCCTTGTCATATTATCTGTAAATGTCTGTGGCTTTCCTCTAAAGTTGTTCATTAGATTATTTGATTTCTTGCAGGTTCAGTGTTTTATGTAGAATACTGTTGAGATTATAGATGTAACTTACAATGTTACTGCACAGTACTACTTACATTGTCAGGCTGGAGTCAGTCCATGGTGCGCTTCAAATTAAATGGAGGCATCTGATTTTCCCTAAAAATATTTCAGTGTTTTTCTCTCTTGTAGCTGCGTTTATAGTTAAACTGAAAGTGATTTTGGATCTTCGAAGGCTGGTGATCAACAATTTATTAACAATCCAAAATAAGAAACAGACAAATCAAAACAATGAATCACAGAACACCGGGTTGGAAGGGGCCTCAAGGATCGTCTGGTGCAACCTTTCTAGGCAAAGCATGACCTAGACTAGATGGCCCAATACCGTGTCCAGCCGAATCTTAAAAGTGTCCAGTGTTGGGGAATCCACCACTTCCCTGGGGAGATTATTCCAATGATTGATTGTTCTCATAGTGAAAAACTTTGTGTCCAGTAGGAATCTCCCCAGCAGTAACTTGTGCCCATTACCCCTCGTATTTTCCATGGGACTCCTTGTAAAAAGGGAGTCTTCATAGTCTTTGTAGCCACCCTTTAAGTACTGGAACAATGAAAAAACAACAGTTTTCAAAACAACCAAACCATCACCTCACTTCTCTCTAGGATGTTTTCTGCTCTTCATTTTTTCCTGAGAAGGGTGTCAGTCTGGTCTGTTTCCTCGTTCCCTGGAACATCTGTGTCAGCACAAGGCAGGGGTGGAAATGACTGGGCTGTCTGAGAGGAAGAGGAACTTCAGTTGGCACCATCAACAAAAAGTTCTCACTCTCAGGATGTTGGTGAGGGAAATCACTTTGGCCTGTATGAACTACTTTTACTCCTCACAGTAGCAAATAGTTAATACCTGACTGCTTCAAGGCTCAGATGCTGTAATTCAGGAAGTCTAAGGGTTTTTTTTAAAAGAAGATACTTTCTTGGAACATGCATGTTTCTCAACATCATTCACTTTACAGAAAAAGGGGGAATTCACGTATCTCAAGAAACATTTTTTCCCCAGAACTTCAAAGTCATTTCCTCAGAGTTATTGTCTGTCACCACCAGGTTCCTATTAACTGTTTTTAAAAAACAGTTAAGTTCTTACCTAAAACTGAAAGTTACAGCTTTAGAAAACAAGATTTAAATGTATAAGGGACAAACATTCTCTTTAAGAGAGGCTGAAACACCTCTGGTTTGGTATATTTTATTAGTTTTTTGTAATCGCAGTAGTTTTTTAATCAAACAACTAGTAATCAGCATAGTAACATATGGAGTTACTATTTTAAGTAGGCCTCCTTTTTTTTTCCTATTGTATTGTGTAAGCCAAGCTGTCTATCCTGTTAGTAATTATTTGTATTTCAGCATTGCCTAGAGATTCCAGCTGATTCGCTTGCTGAATAGACAGTGTTTTTGTACAGTAGAGAATCCGAGACCATCATTAGTGTTCACTGGCAACAACAACAACAAAAAAACCCAATAAAAATGTATAACTGGGGGGGATTTTTATAGTCATACGGAGTTTGACACATAATTATTCTGTCTTGATTGTGTCCTGAATAGGTGTATGCTCCAAAAAAGCAGAGGAATAATAAAGAGGTGAATTGCCTTTGCTCAAGGTCACACAACAGATTCCTGGCTGATCCAGGAAGGCAACTTTACTGATTACTGGTCTCCTGTCCTATCCACTGAGCTGTTTCTGACCTCTGTTGTAATGGGCTTCTCTTAGGCTGATCCATCCCTTTTTTGAGAGAAAATAAAATATTATTTCATCAACCAAAAATAGTCTGAAGCACACATTCACTGTCCTTCAAGAGAAACAAAAGAAGCAAAAATGGATTTTGTATTTAGCAACAGTTGGGGGACAAGTATTGTTTGTGCAATACTCTCTAGGTCTCCAGAGATTCTTTCCTAAGCATAGAAAAGCTGAGGAAGTGGAGGCATTGGCATGGTGTCGGAGCAGCTGCAGAGGGTTGGCTAAGCTACAAGCATCTGAGTGCAGAGTAGGTCAAAAAATAAGGAATGTTGCTTTGTTCTTTTGAAATAATACATAGTTTTAGCTAATTTTAGCATGAGTATTATAGTGTCATATACAAAGTAGAGATACTGCAATGTAGGGTTGTAGTAACAACTGGGGGGTTTAATGGGGGGGGGAGAGCTTATGCCATGTATTTCCAAAATATTTTCAACTTTTATTCTTTTTTTTGGTTGGGTGTTGGTTTTTTTTTGTTTGTTTTCTTTTGTTTTGTTTTGTTTTTTTACTTTAGATGCTTTCTTGTACTACTTCTGCCCAGAAATGCTGCCAGGCCTTTTGTTTATACTTTACTTACTCTAGTTGGCTTCCTCAGCGTAGAGATTTTTTTATTTCTTTTTTCACTTCAGTCTTTGGTGAAGGAGAAATATTCCTTCAAATTATGAATTTTTAAATTGTATTTATAGATTTAAGGTTTAATTTAGCTCTCCACTACCATGTGAGAAACACCTTGAGAGGTTTTTGACAGGAACAGTGTGCTTAGCTCTTCAAGGAGAACAGTAAGAAAAAAGAGGAAAGAAATGAAGTCCTTTGTTCTGGGTATTGAGCAGTCAGTGAAGAAATGGTAAAAATAAAATAATAAAGGATTTGCTGCTGTTCACCTTTTCTTTTTAAAAACCTCAATACTTTTTTGTCACTTTTGAACTCTTCTATTTTAATATTGTTTCCTTTATTGCTCTATTGTAGGTTTTAATATAGCTTTCATTAACATGCATTTCTGTGAATATTATTCTTTATGCACTAGTGCTCTTAACTGCAGCAGTGGGAACTGGGCTTCAAGGAATGTCCTCCTTAAAAAGTAACAGTAAGAACACAGATTATTCTGTTTATAGACCTCCATTGTATAAGATGCTCCCTTTTGTTTGTCTTGTAAGATGTAGCTGTATATTACAAATTTTGGAACACCAAATTGTGGACTCATGACTATGGGGGTTTTAATTATTTTTGTCGTGTGTATATATGTTTCCAGAAAAAGGAGAAAAGGGCTTAATGGAATATGAATTAATAAAACTGTCTCAAAGATGAGATTTTTATCAGCACCTAGGTCCCGTTGCAGTCAGTGCTAATCATGTTCCTAAATGCTGTTTTTTTTCTGGAACCTTGTCCCAGTGGAGGACAGGCTTGCAAAAAGAGTGTTTATTTTTTTTAGGTTACAGATCAAGGTGCAGCTTAAGATGTTATGAATAATTATCAGTGCTGTTGAGAAACAGCAGAGTGTGTTCATGTTCAAAGAGGGAGATCTATGCTGTCCTGAGGATGTTCACAATGAGGGAGATCTGTGCTGTCCTGAGGATGTTCACAGTGAATTGATCATAACCCTCTCTGCAGAGCATGTGCCTGAAACACAAGCCCAGAACTCACGGTTCACAGATGTGGACTGTTAGGTCTTAATGGCTGTTCACTGTTGTAACAGACTGAAATTGCATAGAGCTCTTAATATTTCTCAGTGTCTGAGAGGAGTTGGACACCAATAACAGGGCTCACATGAATTCATGGCTATGAATTTCAATTCAAAGATAGTTGCATTAAAAATCTTTTGGGGGAATGGATGCCATTATACTAGCTTGTACTTGCCATGGCATTTGGAGATTTGTAGCTTTTCTGAACAAAAAAACTGCACTCCCTACTCTTGCATATTTACTTCCATTTCCCTCCAGACCTAGTATTTTCTGCCTGTTTTAAACAAGTTAATAGGTGGTTAGTATGTATGTAGGACATAGAGGATATTAATGTTGGTCTGCAATCTAGGACAAAATGCAATGTTTAGAATTTTAATTAACATACATGTGAGAGTAGATTATAGAGTGTGGGTTAGGATCATGTCAGTTCTTTATAAACCATCTAGCCTTCAGTCTTTTTTTCATCCTTTCAGCAAAATCTTGTTAGAATCTTCTGTCTGCTAGTAAGCAGCTTTGACTCTGTGGACAGAATGGAAATGTATTTGACAAAGTGTCAAACATGAGAAAAGAATGGAAGTGGTCCATAGTGAGAATTATTTGGTTTATTAGTTTAATAAGGGCTTTAAAAAAATAAGCATGAGTTGAATACTTAGTTCATCAATAAGTTCAGTTGCCTGACAGTGCTTTTCAGCTTCAATTTGTGAACTTATTTACAGTGATATGATGAATTATTTGGTGTGTTCTTCATACCAGTGAACCTCTGAGGGTTTGATGTTCTTCAGGCTAATGAAACACTATGTAATATGTTACGGTTTAATGGATGTGAAAAATGAAGTTTTGTTTTGGAATGTAAGAGGGGAAAATAATTGCTCTTGGAGGAATAAGTGCACATAATATTATTTAAGCTTGTAATGTAAAGTTCAGTGGACCTGAAATTAGATTTAAAGCTGTATTTTGATTTAAGATTGTTTGCATACTGTCCATTCTTCATTGCTTTCTCCCCAGCCCCCTTCAGACAAAGGGTATTTGAATAAAGGTATTGGAATAAAAGGGCATTTGAATAAAGGTATTGGAATAAAGAATTCTTTACTTCAGTTGTAAAGCAGAGTAATCTCCTATGCTTTGAGAAGAAAAGGATTTTTCTATACCTGTGAAGAAACAGAATCTTGTGTTCCTGGTCTTTTATTTGTAGATAGAAATTACTTACTCTGCTGCAGTGTTGCATATGTATTTCATACACTTTGCCTTTTCGCTTATTCATTGTGAGCATTAGCTTCATGTTTATAACTAGGCGCAAGATGCAGCAAGGTCTCTCCTTTCTGAACACATGTAGACAGAAAGTGCTATAAAACCCCATTACATTGCACCTTTATATAGGAAAGATAACTGAAAAATGAAGCACATACCTGACATCTGGACTCTGTAGTCAGAGTTTGTAAGGGCACAGGAAAGAAGGAGGAACACATTGGACATTTATCCTTTCATTTAGTGCAACTATCTGAAATAACATACCAGCACTCTTCTTAGTTATGTGTAGCTCATCTCTTTGAATGTAGTATGTTCTGCAAAACTGAAAGGAAAGTTTCTCCATGGAGAATGGATTTGAATCAGAGGACAGTCTAGAAGAAAAGAATAAAGGCTGCAGAACATTACCGAACTCTGGATCTTCCTCCTGGTTAGGGTCTGTTCCTGTTGCCCTGGGTTTTCATGCAAGTTTAGTTGTCAATATCCTCAGATAAATCAGGATGCTGTCAGGGTGTTGCAAAGGGTGCAGCTCTCCTCTGGTGCTGTGGAACAGGGAGTGTGTGTGTTTGGAGCGGGCAGAAGGGCCTGGACAGTCTCTCTTCTCTCCTGATCAGAGAGCAGCCGAGAGAGAGCCTGAGAAACTTGGGAGGGACTGGCTGAAGGCAGCAGCAAACCTGGTTAAAGGCAGAACACTGAGGCAAAAAGTGGGGCTTGTGCTCTCAGTCCTTGAAGGACTGGATGAAACAGGTTACACATCAGCAATTTACATTTAGAGGTGGTGCACTACAGAGATACAGGATGTAGCATGTTACACTGTTTTATTCAGCCACTTGCTTTTTTTTTTTTTTTGGTAGGATTGTGGTCCTGTAGTTGTGTTCTTTTTGTTGCTGGAATTCTGGCTTTATTTTAGTTTCTATGCAGTTGTTTCATGTATTCAAAATATTTCAATTTCTGTTTCACTTCGTGGCCTGCTTATTTTCTGTTTGTGCAAAGCTGCCCAAGTGCAGACCAACAGTCAGAGCAGTATTTACATGTTTGAGTATATCTTGGAGAATTGTTTACATGTCAGCATGTGAAACTGGGAGGAGGACAGCAGAATGTGTTTGACAATGGAAAGATGGACAGCAAATCTTGTGTTGCAATTCCTGAGAGTATATTCTGGGAACAATGAAGTAACTGAGCTTTGCTCTGATTTTCACGTCTGGCTTGCCTTAGGGAGAGAGATCATGTTATTCCACTTGCAAAAACATCTCCTAGATGTTCATATAAATAGTAGTGAAAGAGATGAGCTTTCAATGGGGCTTGAGGTCATATTATATAGGCCATAACAGGTTGCATAAAAAAATATTAGAAGAAGGAATGTTTGAAATTAACAGTTGCAGTGGATGTAATAAAGACCTCATTCGCTCTGCTTTGCTTCACCTTCTCATGACACTTTTTAAAAAAGGCTTTGGCAGTCTGACAGAAATAGACAGATGCTAAATTGAAGAAGTAAATTATACTTCTGAAGAAGGGTAGCAGTAATACCCTGTGTTCATTATTCTCCCCTACCTGAAATCCTGGTTCAATTTATATTAAAAATTGAGGGTTTGTGATAATTACTGAACAAAATAGCAGTAACAATGCAACTGGGGAAAGGCTTGAAAATTTTAATGAAATAGGAGAAAGCAAAATTTTTATATGAAAAAAATTAAAACCGAGTGAGAATTTTAAATAAAATGTTTTTTAAGAAACATTGTAAAAGCTGGGCATTTCTTTGCTCATCTTCCATTCAGGTCTTGTTTATGCATTAGCAGTCAAAATATTTAGTTACTGTACAGCAACTAAGTGTAAAGTAACCGTGTTTTTTAAGTGATCGACTTTTGTATGAAGAATGTAATTCTCTTTAATGTGAATTTTTTTTGCTGTTGAGCTTGCTACAGAACCTTCTGTGATACTCGCAGTTTTTAACTGTTAATGTAGATGTTTTCATCCTTAGTTTTTAATTTTCAGAATAACATAACTTCTTTTTAATTGTATTTTTCTGTAATACGCATTTCTTAATGTAGTTCGCTTAAGAGGAAATATGCTGGAATGTTTCCCTTATTTAAACAAATTATTTAAATTTTATTATTGATGTATGGTAGAAATAACTTCTGGTGAATTATACAAGTGTTCAGGAAGGGAATATGGAATTAATTTCAGTCAGTGGCCTTTCTCAAGAGGAAAGCGCTTATGCATGATGCATTTGTGGAACTACAGAGAAAAGCATAATATGATAAATCCACTGTTTCCAATTTGCATGTGCTTATCTAGGTTTCAAAAGTATTTACCATAAAAGTGTATACAGAGCATTTTAGATGCTGTTCTTAAAAAAATGAAAGGAGGGGGTGGGTGGAATTTGGGCAAAAGTCTTTCAATAGTCAAACAGCACAATGTTTTCCGCACGCATCCCTGAAGATAATTAAATGCTATGACATTGCTAATTCTGATGATTCAGAAGCAACCTTCAGTATAGGGTATTTCTTAAACTTTTAATGCCTGGACTTACATGACTTGCACCCAGATATCAGTTCTAATGCAAAATGTTAAAGGCTTTTCCTAGTTGTTTAAATTACATTGCTAACCAAAATATTTATAGTCATAGTGCTTTCTGTGTAGATGAAGCACGGTGTGCTTTACTTTTCCTTATGAAATTGAAGATTTGCCCCAAGCTGATGTTGCAATTTGTTTAAATATAAACTGACTCATTTTTAGACACAGAGAGCTGGCACTGCTTTGGCATGATGTGTGCCAATTAGTTGTTGGGGTTTTTTTTAATCTTAAGTAGCCTGCAGTGTGTCAGTCTGTTTGTCCAATGAATGCTTAGTCTGGGATAAGAGAATTCCCATGATACTGTGAAGAGGCAGTAGGAAAAAACAAAGGATGTGATTTCAGATACAACTGTGCAGTCACTGCAGGCAGGCCCCTCAGGTCTTTGAGAAGGATGATCAAGTTGCTGAATTGCTAGTGCTCAGCTCTGCTTCTTTTGGGGAAGAGGAGGTTAAACTCTTGGGTTTGTGCTTGGTTTATGTTCCCAGTTGTTATATTTATAACAATGTGATGTACACTTTTGAGCTGTATTGTGGGCAGGATCATCAGTTTTCCACTTCTTATAAGTAAAGGAACCCCAGAAACTTCCGTATCTGTAAAGCTTAGCTCTGTTTTTCAGTGAAAAAGCAAAGGCTTGTATTGTAGTGGGTTCCACTGAGTAATTAATGGGTTTAATACTTTTTACCCTGTGTTTTAGATTAAAGTTCGTTTGTGTGTTTTATGCAAAAGACTTGCAATATGGAAAATTAGGGAGGGAAAAGACACAGTAAAAAAATATAAAGCTATATAAGACACTGGATCTACTACTCCTAAGCTCTTATGACTATGTGTGGGATTTCATTCTATGGCTAAGTCCACATAGTAATTGAAGGCTTCTGGAAATGTCAGTTGAACTTCATCCTCGCCCTCTCTGTGTCTGTACCTGTTCACTGGCACTTATTACATCATACACTGAGTGAAGTTATTCAGGAAACTGAGAATTAATATTCTCTTTCAGAAAAGGGAATAAGTGGAGAGCAATTCCTTTGTTTTAACTCAGTGTTAGCCAGCTCGCTTGTGCTTATATGAGGGAAGTGACAGTAGAGTGTGGCCACGGGTAGGGATTGCATTGACAGGCCTTTACTGTTTAGTAAAAGCTAGACTTTTACATCTAGCCTTTTGCCTTACAGATTGTGCAGGGCTAACACAAAATACGGCTCATTGAAAGCTCCGAGTCCACTGTCTTCAAGCAGCTTATTGCATGTTTCAATTTCCGGAGAATCCTATGGAAAATCACCTAGAAGCTCGTACTCCTTCAGGGACTTGTTCGTGGCATAAGGCATTTCCGCTTGTTTTGTCCCAGTTTTCATTTCTGTTCATAAGTACTTGGGATTAACCTGATGGCTTAGTTATAAAATCACATAACAGGAAATAATAAGAAATAATAAGGAAGTAATATGAAGCAGAACAGGAAAGAAAGTGTTTGATAAGAGCTGATTAAAAGAAGTTGTGAGTTTATGTGTTTAAGTGAAATTCATTAATTGGTAGTCTTTTACTATGGAACCCAGGCCTTGCACCACGTTCAAAACCAGAGAATTGAAGTACAAATATATTTTTAGCTTTTCAAGTAAGTAATTAGTGAAGAGAAATTGCAATAAAGCAAGCCTTCAATTTCCCGCTTGGTTGGAAGCCATGCCTTTTCTGAGTTTGTCTTTTGAGGATGCAGGTTGTACTTGCTTTTTTTTATAAATCCCAAGTTCTTGATGTATGGATATTCCCCATTTCTTACTACCATGCTTGGAAATTTCTGTCCAACAGGCAATGCAATCAAAGTGTTACAAATTGTGTTTCGTAAAACAAAAGTTCATTCTGTGTATAACAAGGCAGAATTTAGTTGCCCTTATAGGAGCTTTAGTAACCACATCTGTTCTGCAGATGGGTTCTTCTTGCATAATGTATTTTATCTATCCCAACTTGAAGTTTGACAGTGGATCATTAGAATTAATTCATGTAGCAGTAAAAATTGTGAGGTTCACGCAAGGCTATTACTTTGATTGTTGTGTATCTGCTATATTAAGCCCTTAAGATCTTTACATGTAGGAGGGAATTTGTGGTTATTGTATACAGTTTTGTAATTAACTCTGCTTGCTTAGCTTCATCTACACTCTTACATCCAAATGCAGCCAGTGTAAATTTGATTTCAATGATAATGCACTACAATTTAACAGAGTCAGCCCTGCAAGGAGTTCCATTGAACACTTGCTTGTTTGAGCAGGGCAGAGAGAAGTCCTTGCAGTCTTTTATTTTTGGTAGTTGCTCATGTGTTTTGACATCATCTTTAAAGACCAAATTGTGTCAGGTTTTCACATGAAACTTTGAAGACCAGTTGTTGAGCTTTTGCTGTTCAGGGTAACATTAAGCTAATTTTACTTTACCAGGTTTGAGAGAACATCTGAAGTGCTTTATTTATTTGCTTTAAAGAACATGCTGTTCTGTAATCCATGTCATTTCATCATATTAATCTTCATTGTTTCAAAGAATAATTTCTAAGTGCTGGTGGAGGCTGGGGCACTTATGTACACAATGTAATTACTATTATTCTGTATGTGTTCCCACTTAAAAATTATTTTTAATTAGAATTAATTTTAAGTGGAGTTATTCCCAAGCAACATAACTAACACAGAGAAAAAAAGATGTATCGGGTACGGTAACATAGAATAAACTTGTAAAGCATTCAAGCAAGGTTAAATGCTGAAACCATTCAATGAATCTGCATTTATGATGAAGGTATAATATTTTAGATTATTAAACTGAGGAGAAGGTAATATCCTGCCTATTTTTTTCCTTCCTGCTGTCATTCTGCCTTTTGTTTGTTAGCTGTTGTGTTTTCCATAGTCTTCATGTATCTGCAGCATTCCACATCTTCTGGATTTGAAATTAAGCAAGTTATTAGAAAAGTAAGTTTTGTGTTATATCAAATAAGTTCTTGAAACTGACCATTCTGAAATGAGGGAGTGTACGATGTTAAAAAATAGTTCAAAATACAAAAAGAATAACTTTTTTTTTTTCTTAAAGTGATTTCAAATCCTGTTGAAATCAGTCTGTGATTTCCTTGATTTTATTGAAAATTTTAATAGGAGTTTTAAAGGCTGTACGAAAGAATCAGACAGATGTAGGAAACTAGTGCAGAACTTCCCTACCTAATCTTGCTAAGCATTTCATATACCATTACTTGGACTAATCTCTATTTGAGTTACAGCACAATTTTTGTGTTCCAACAGCATGTTTGTGGAAAAATTAGCCATCAACTGGTTGATGAATTGCAAGTTGTTTATTGTTATAACTTTTTCTTGTGTCAGACATTTCTTAAGAGTTTCTTCACCCTAACTTTAAAAACAGGTCCTCTCAGAGGTAGTTGTAGGATGCTGGGATACGGGAGTGGAAGTGGAGAATGCTGCCTGAAGAACTGATATATTCAAACGTTCTTTGATATTGTTTTTCTTCTAGTCTTTAAATCCCTGTGGCATTGCTTTCTGCAGTAGCTATACAATGGGAAAATTTATACCATTCTTTTTGCTATTCTGAGTTTATTAAAACTGTGTTTTAATATCATACGTGCAGTACCTTTGAAGTCATCTGTAGCAGGTTGAAGCCTGCATCTATGTGAGAATCCATGGTGCAGTCTATAAAAATGCTTCTGTGATTCTTTTTGTCCTATACTTTGCTAACACTCTTCCGAATAGCAATATAAAATGTAGTGTTCTCCAGTTGAGATTCTGCTGTAAAACAAGTAAAAAGGCAACCCTACAACAGTGAAATTTATTTCACTCTGATCATTCTCTTTGTCCCATTTATCTTCCTGCAGTCATTGTCAGACAGTAGCCTCCAAGGTTCTTGCTGTCCCCTCACATTTTGCCCATCCTTGCATCTTCCACTGTCTGTCCACTGTGTTGTGGTCTATGTGCATGTTTTTAAATGCTTTCTTTAAACGGGTAGCTTGTCATTAGAAAAGTAAATTACAAGCTGGTTTTGTTCTTCTGGCCCAGAGTCTTGATTTGCCTTTAATCTGTCTATATGGGTATTCTGCTGCCATCTCTAAATTGAAAGAGGTCAAAGTTAGAATGTGGTTTCACAAGAGGCAGTGGTCTGAATGAAAACCCTTCGAACAGCTGCTCAAGTGGAGGTCTCCTCCCTCTGTTCCATGTTCCCTCTCTGTCTGGTTTTGTCTGTGGTTCTGTCTCTCTTGCTGCTCCTTTCCAAGTGCATATTTGATTTGTTGAAGAGGCAGAAGGAGAAGTCGACAAAACGGTGTCATCTTCATATATTTTAGTAGACTGACTTGGCTCACAGAAGAACCTGATGAACATTTGTGTTGGTGTAAGGGCAGAAGTTTGGGACCGAATGACTTGGAGCAATGAGGCAGTGAAGTTGAGAGGAAGGGGAAGCTGGGAGGAGCTGTAGTGTAAGGACAAACAACAAACCCTTTCGGTTAGTTTCAGGGAGGCTGCACAGTCTCATTCGAGTATTAACTTGTAACATGTAGAACTGAATCCAGGCATTGCAGTGCATGCACTATCAGCATTGGACACTACCTGTGCACCAATAGCTACTAGTATATCAAATAGGCAATACTTGCAGAAACATAAATTAAATTGATGA
>NW_009919774.1:52243-144877 GCF_000696875.1 Nestor notabilis
TATTTTTTTCCCCTTATGTTACTTGGTTCAGCGAACTTACATAGATTACATTAAACAAAAAATATACTTGTAGAGTAGATTCTTAAAATATCTGCTGCAAAGAGTTTCATGCTGATGAAAAGCTTGACATACAGTATCCTATTATCAGCCTTGCCAGCCAAACTAGTTAGGGGTGAGGATTTTTGTTGGTTTGGGTTTGCTTTAATTAGTGTAATTAAGTGTGATAGCTGTTACATCTTTGCATAAAATCTGTACTTCTATTGCTTTCTGACTGTTATCGTAGCAAATATTAAGTGAGATCTCAAATTTCTCACAAGTATGAAAAACTCTGTCTTTTTTTTATATTCTTAAATGAGTGGTTGTGTTTGTTACTAATGTTTTTTTGTAAGTAAAGGGTTAGCCTCTCTCCAGGTTAGGCTCTTTCCAGATCTCCCACTGGATAGATTTGTTATTTACTGTATCTCCCATCAGTGAATAACAACTGTCAGTGAATTGTTTGAGAAAGCCTTCATCTTTCCAGGAAAGGCCTTAAGGAGGCTTCTTTTTTCCCCTCCCCTTTTCTAATGAAGGAGTTGAAAGTTGTAGGGTTCTGACTGTGTATGCTCTATGTATCTTCTTCAGTACAGTTACTATGTGCATTTTTCTTCTGTTGATCTCACTAGCCACAGGGAGCACGGTTACAAAGTTCAGAGGGCTGCTGGCTGGTAAGAATTACTTTTGTTGTTCTCCTGCACCCCTCATTCCCAGGGATGATACTTGATAATTATCTCTTAAATGCCAGTGTATTGTTATTTTTATCTAGCTGTGACAGACTGGATCTTGTTTCCCTCCTACACTCATGCAGGCTTTCACATGATGCTTCAAAAACACAGCTGAGAAACCAAGCAAAAAGCAGGGCTGATTTGTATAAAACCCCTCTATTAATTCAAAACTTCAGGTTGTGTTACTCATTGCTGTGTGCAAATCCAAACATTGTCCTCTGAAGAAGCTATTTCCACAATAACAATTTCTAGTGGGATCTATGGTCAATTAATACCTATAAAAACTGTTTACTGGGATGGACCTAGTCATTACTTGCTATCATTACAGGTACTGATTGAGATAGTTTGCTTTACTGTATGTTAAGATGTAAACTGAGGATGTCAATTCATGTTTAGTAGTTACCAAGTGCTGATTTAAAAATGTTTGTCACTACTTGCTCTGCAGTAGGACAGAGATTGTTCTGGAGCTCTGTGCTCATTTATCATAAGTGGTGCTGCGGATGGGCAGTCCTCTTCATGGGCGTCCCTCTGCGTGAATGTTCTGAGATTTGCTGTCAGGAAATACCTCTAAAGTTTACTTTAAAAGCACACTGAAAATACCATCCAGAAAATACATTTCTTGTAACATCTGAGGAAAACTGATACTTGAAGGGATGCAAACTGAGTTGAAGCAAATTAATTAAGGAATTTGAGGAAATATTGGGAATAATCTTTTTCTGTGGACAGTGTTTGACCATTCTAAAAGTAGCAACTCTAAAATTGTTTAAAATAATAGTAATATTGACTTAATGTAGCAGTATAAGTGTAAGTATAAAAATATAAATGATATAAATATGCAAGGGCAGTTCTACAGATGTGTTGGCAATTTTGAGCTAACATCCACATTTTTAATTTGAAGCTATTTTTTGTGGACTTTTTAGTAACTCAGGAGATACTAAGATTTTTTTCCCTTCTTCCCTCCCCCTCCCCCCCAGACATGAAGAAAAAATAAAAAGGCCTATACAGTATCTGGGGTTTGAGTTTTGTAATTATTAATTTAATTGACAGGATTTTGAAAAATTGATTGGTCCTTATTGAACTCTCTGCACTTCTGTGCAATATTATATGGTCTGTTCATACATAAATCAGACTGGATTGAATAGTCCTGCCTAGGCTTACAGTCTGAATCTCTGTAAGGACTGGTTTCTCAGCTTGAAATAATTTCTTAATTGGTGGATCATTAGATGGTTATTATTGTCAAAAATTACATCTTCAGTATTTTCTACATTACTGCAAGTCAGAGGTGATAAAACACAGGTTGTGAAGTGCTGAGAACAGTGTTAGGTGAAGCAGATTACCTTACACTTGCCTTTGGTGAACAGCATACAGGCTTTGAGAGTGTTTAGGGGTTTTTTTTCTACAGATGGTCTTGGTTCAGCAAGGCAGAGAGGCATTTTCATGGTTTTTTACTATAGTGAAGTCATCACTTTTACAGCAGTGCAAGGCTTTCTCAGTTTTTCAGCACAGGAATTTGTTCTTTCTACCAGTTCCCTGTGAACTAACTGTTAAAATGTGTCACTGTTATGATAGCCCTTCAGTTTCCATTCTCTGAGCATCACTGAGAATTTGTGTAGGCAGATGCCATTGCAGTTTTTGTGTTGGCACCTGTCTAAACTGTGTTGCACCTACTGTGCTGCCCTGAGATTGTCTCATGGTACCTTTCGCACACATACAACTCTTGTTTGGTCAACAGACTTCTTCACAGTTGCAATATCTTTGGTATGCGTAATGAATAATGCAATAGAAGAATAGCAGCACTGTGCTATATTTAGTGTTCATTAATGTACATGTTCCCTCTAATCCTTTTAAAAATATGTTCTTGCAGCCTATTTGTACTCCTCTCTGAGCGTATTAGAGTAGTTTTGGTTTCAGTAATCCTTTGTGGCAGGAAATAAATTGAGCAGTAGGACATTTATGTGGTATGAAAGCTTCTTTTTGGTTGTTCATTCTGACTGACTTTTCTGACATGAAGGGAGCAAGGCTTATGTCTACCAGCTGTCTTGCTGCTGCTTCCTTTAGTTAGCACTGATTTCATAAATCTGGGTCTTTGAAACATATTTTCTAAAAGTGTGCATTTGAAGTACGTTTCCTAGTATTTAAAGTTTATTCATTATATGAAAGTACAGTATCTCTTGCCCCTCACCTTTTTTATTTTTAATACCCAGTTGTCTTGTTAATCTTTCATAACTTGATACACCTGTAATATTAACATTCATGTAGGGGAAAGAAGAATTCCACTCATAGCGATGGTATGGTGCTCTGGGTAACATGCTTGGACTCACTCGTCTGTGAAACCCATGGTGTTCAATGAAACAGCCAAGTACATTTAACAGAATTATGCAGCGAGATAAAAGCTTGGTAGATGGTAGCTGGTATGAAAAGTGTTTCCATTCTCTCCCCATCCTGTCAGCAGAAGTGATGGATGGTGAAGCTGACATTGTCATCACTTGCTCGGAGTGAACATTCCAGTGAGGTTAACTGACTTGCAGTGCAAAGATTGCACATCTGAATCATCATTGAAGGCAGTCAGCAGAAACAGGGAAGACAATTTTAATTAAACTTGATTGATACCTGGAAGCTTCAGATGAAGCTGTAAGGCCTGGAACTTGTTGGTTTCCAGCTTCTGTTGGGTTTAGGCTTATTTTAGGACTTCTAACACAAATATCAGAAAAGGATGAAGCCATCTCTGTGTTTTGCCCACCTTTACTTAATCTAAGAGCTATAAAGATAGCCTTCAGCCTGTGTGTTTTCTAAGATGATCCTGCAGTGCTTATTGTGTGACTCAGATTAACAAGTGGTACACTGTGTAATGTCCAAGTTTTCATATCCCTTCTTTTTGCACAGCTGTGAAGACATATATATATGTAATTTGTGTTGTTTAGATTCCAGTGCTTCTGTCCATTTTGATTTTATTACAAGTGAAGCATAGAGAAAGATTTGCTAAAACTGTGGTCCAGTCTTTAGCTCTGCATGTATATTGTAAATCTGATAACTGTAGAGCCTTTTTTTTTGTGCTGGTAAAGGGCTGTTGATGTTGCCCTAGACCCCCCTGGGTTGTTTGTTTCCAAGTGTGTTGCACTGTCTTTTGCAGTCATCTTTGTAAATGAGTTAACAAGTGTACCAAGTTACCAAAATCTGATTAAGAAAGAGAATTAGCAGTGGTGTTATAATATTGATGTATACCAAGGGTATTAAAGGAATGTGTCACAGCTCTAAGTTCTTGAGCACCATCTTTGTGATGGATGATAAATTCATTTTATAGACTTAATTACATTTTTTTCAGTGTGGCTTATTTCATAGTGTGCTCTGACTTTTATTGCTGATTAACTTCAGGTTACTTTGCTTTCCCCCTCCCCCCAATTTACTTTATGTAATTGGGCAGTAGATGAACAAATACATGAGCTATAATATGCTGTAATAAATATTTTCTTATGAACATTGTATTTAGTGAGGTCATTATTATGCTATTTGGACCTTTTTTATATTAAACAGATTATGAGAAATTTCAGAAGTGTCATGAATACCTAAGCAGAAATTTCAGCTTCAGTAAACATTTTGAGACAAGTTATGTATCAGTAGAAGAAAGTGAATTCCTCATATGTGTTTATAACGGTAATCATGTTTTGAGAGCAAGTTGCATTATGTGTTATTGATTATGTTTAATCTTTTTTCTTTTTCCAGTTGCCCATATTTGTCAGAGAAGATTACACCTGCTATACCTGCAATTGGTGGGATTCTTTTCTTTTTCGTGATGGGGACCCTGCTGCGCACTAGTTTCAGTGATCCTGGTGTCCTCCCACGTGCAACACCAGATGAAGCAGCAGATCTAGAGAGACAAATAGGTAACACTGAAGGTCTGTTGTCTCTTCGCTTTCCTCCCGAAGGTGCATGTACTGTGTGAAGGCAGTGTGCTGCTCTGCTCATGGGAGGAGTTGCTCCCATCTTGCCAATTGCTCCTGGAGTTGTAATGTCTGATGACATTGCAGTGATTCCTATGGAAAGATGGTTGATCAGTTCTTCACCAACAAAGACAGTAAACAAAATCCTGGCCTTGGGGAATCATAGTTATTAATGTAAATGCTTCTCAGCAAGTCTGATATAGAAGTCTCTTTAGTGCACAAGAGAATACTTCCTGAAGTGTTCTTGGCAAGAAAGCTTATATTGCGAAAGTTTTACAGTTGTGCCTCTTTTAATGTAATGTACCCTCAGAGTTTATCTGCATTTAATTATGTTGTTATTCATATTGTGAAAGAGTCAGATAAGTCTCTGTGCTAATATATAGTCTTGTAAGTTGATGCAGTCTTGGGAAGATTTTTCTTCAGTAAAAGTAGTAAAATGTTACTATTTTTATCTGAGTAAAGCCAGCACAATTAAGGGAGAGTGAACTAGATTTTAATCATCCTCACTTATCAAGAAAATTGTTAACTAAATTCTAATTGTGGAATTTCTTCATCTGCAGACATGATGCAGTGTAGCTAAGTGTGCTACCTGGATAAGAAAACACAGGATGAGTTTGCAGAGCTGCTTCATAAACAGTGGAGGTTTTTGCTTATTTTTCCATAAGCTACTAAAGCTTACTAAAGGCTACTACATCTGCTTTGATATGAAAGTCAATAGAAATCCCATTGCTGAAGCAATTTCAGAGGAACACTCACTCATATAACTGATAAGACAGATAACAGGTTTATGCAATCACAGGAGAAATACCTGCAGTGTCCTTGACGTTTAATACTGCTATACTACAGTCTTAGGTTTTGTTTACTGTGACAAATAATTTAATGCAGTAGGAGCAAATGAGTGCACAAAAACTGTTGTTGCAGGTGCTTCTGCATTTATAGAGTGTGAATTCGAGGAGTTAACTTTAGACTAGGTTTTTTCTGGTTCTCTAGACTATATGTCCTCCACAAAGCAGTGTCGAAATGTCTGAGGAGCAAAGTCATTGGTTTAGACTAATACCATATTATGGTATACACATGAAGCAGAAGTTCTGGTTTAGGTTCCTCAGAAAGCAAATGTAGTTTGTACACACCAAAATCACACTGTGAACCATGCCCAAGTAAGTGGGAATGATACAAGAATTCATGTCAAAATAGCAAAATGTTTCCTCTTAGTGCTTAGCTGTAAGATGTATGACCATGTAACATCGTCCTTGAACTTTGTGGGAAGGAGATCTTTTCTTATGGTATGTGAAGTCTGAGACTTGTAATTCACCAAATTGTATAGACCTGGCATAGCTTTCCAAACCTGGTGTATTCCATTTCAGGAAGAAAATCTACATTGCTTTTTTACATTGTTTGGACTAATTGTGTATAGCTGGGAGCCAGCTGTCATTGTCATGACAGGAAGGTTACATTTAGTCAGTCAGGGCTTAGCTTTGGGCAAGGACCATACCGAACATAGTATAGAGGGAAGAAAACTATTAGATCCTAGATGACCCAGATAGCTACATCCCAGACAGATGCATTTCAATTCATATACATTTCTTCTGTTTGCTTACTTTTGAATATGGCACTCTGGATTATGTAAAAAGGTAATCTTCAGTCAACCTGCCCTTACATGCCATAAGGAAATTAAATAGGAAATGGAGGAGTGTTGTGAAGCCATATTCTCACTGCACTCTAAATAAACCCATTAAAAATGGATAGGGAATGCATTTATACCGAGGAACAGGAATTCTCTTCAAACACAATAATTTCAGTCCTTGCTGGTGTAACAGAATTCCTAATCTTCACAGAATCCAGATCTGTGAAAAACAGATGCCAAAGTTCAAATTTGTGTTGTTGAGAAAGCTAACAGATTTCTTTAGATGACTGATTTTAGAGCTCGTTTTAGCTTTTGCCAGTGCTGTCACTGCAAACTTTTTGGAATTGAATACTGAGTATGTAACGTGCTGCATAGAAGTGTGTAAGTTGCTATAATGGGTAATGGTATATTTTTTTCTATAGCTGAGAAGGAAAGGCTGGAGAATGGGGGGAAAAATGCATCTCACAATTATTTGGGGAAATGTAGGAAAAGTTACAATTTCCCATCCTTTCTCTTTTTTGCCCCAATCTCTTCTCAAAAAAGCTATACTTTCTGTAAGAATGTGTGGGAGGAGGGTGGAATTCAGACAGGTATATTCCTTAGTGTTGCCAAAAAGGAATGGTCCTTTATATCATAAAGTTGTGTTCCAATTTGTAGATACAGTTGTCTAAAATTTAAGTTTTCTAGAGAGAGCAACTTCAAAATAGAGCTTCACATTTAACTATTTTATTGCTGTTGTAGTTACTGTGGCATCTCGCCAGTATTCTGTTTTTTTAAATGAAGGGTTTTTTCAATTTTATTAACACAATATTTGAGGAGCAATGGACATTTTTTGCCTGTTTCAGTACTGGAGATCACAGTAAAATGTCTTATGATGGGAAGGTAAATATATTTATTAGATATTTGAAATCATAAGAATATAATTCTAATTGAATAACCTTTCATAACACTTACTTGAAGAACTTAGATTTCTGTTAAACCTTTACATTTCATAAGCCTGACACCATGACCTCTCCTAGCTATTTCATTCCAGCAGTCCCAGCACTCCTATTATTTTTCTCCGCTTGTTGTGAAGCACAAGTAGTCTTAATTTGCCAGTCATCGCCCTGGTCTCTGCTGTCCTAATGATAAAGAACAGAATCTAATCTGTTTCCAAAGAATAAAAGTAGGTGTTTATCATATTTGATATGAGTTATTTAAGACACTCAATAAAGGAAGCAGTGCTGCTTTCTAAATAATAAATAAATGATACTTTAAAAAGCTTAAATTAGAAGAAGAATGTTGTATGTTTTAGTTACATTTAATCTTTAGCAAGTTTAGCATTTTAAAGTAGTTTAAAAATGAAAGCTTAACAATTGCTAGATGAGTACCAATCTTGTATTAAAATAATCACTTATTTCTACAGAACAACACACATATCATCTTACTTATACGCATACAACCAACCCATTTGTGTTAGCTGGTCTTCTACCTTCTCCAAAAAACAGCACTGTGTGGGACATTGGTGTACTTCATCAGAATTTGTTCTCATTAGGAAAAAGTTGGACCACCATAGGAGGGCACTTTGTAGAAGTCTGCACTCATGAAATGTATTTAAACCAGAACTAGGAGAATGGAAGACATTTGTGTCCAATCCTTTTGACCAACCACCTTTCACTTATATTAACAAATTTCTTTAAACCCATTTTTGCCTAAGGATAGGATTTTGAATTTGGTTAGAAGTAAGATTTGCAGACAAATCTTCAGGCTTTTTACTGCTGGTAATCTGATTTGTTTCTTTTTCTCTGTAATGAGATAAGTATTAATGATTGAGAGAATAATTTATTCCTACTGTAATGTAGGATAATTGTAAGGAAAATCTGAAGCATAGCTGTGTATGAATAAAAATATATGTGAGGGAAGTTATCTTAACTCTGGTTAAAGTAAAGGATATACTTGTTGATTCCCTTACTAAAAATAGTTTGCTGAGTGAAAACAAATGTCATCGGTTTAGACAGAAACACAGGTATGGTGTTTTGAATTGTGCCACTGGTTGCTGATAGTTCAGCTATAGGAAAATCATAGTTCTAATTCCTTAAACTGTTTGAAAATTAGCAAACTAAAATCTTCCTAAACACTGGGAGGCTTTTGCACCTGCATTTGAAAAGGGGCAGAGAGGAGGTTAAGACGGTGAAAAGATTAGTAGTATCCATCCAGGTACTGTCCTATGTTCCCAATCATCTCTGTAAGTACTTCTCAAATTCTGTGTTCATTTCTTTGAATTTATTGAGTCCCTTAGGCAGAAAATGAAATTAAAATCCATTAATGAAGCCACTACTGAAATTTACTTGCTGATTATCTACCAGTAATAATGGCAGTGCAGTTGGGGGAAAAAATTTTCGGAACAAAAACTTGGATAACTTTTTTTTTGTAAAACAGATCATCTTTCTAATGGGAATTTACCTTTTCAGTAATTACTTATAAAGATGATAATGATGATGGTCTGCTAAATGAGATTGCAAGTGAGCTATTGAAGAGTAGATATTAGGATTTAGTTAATCTTGCTATGACAGAAATTTTTCACCACTGTATATACAACTGCTTGGTGAAATCTTGAATGTTCTGTAAATCATGTTTTAAATATGCCTTTGTTAAAGGATTTTCCCCAATTTAACCACAGCAAACAAATTCCTCACTTTTTAAATCCAGTATTCATATATGCAGTATTTAATTGTATCTATGTTTTTGAAATGAAAATGGTGTAATAGTCTCTTTAGAGTTTAAGATGTGCAGTTTAATTCTGTATTCTTAGAGAATGGCAGATGTATAAACGGGCTATAAATTAATTGTGTTCTTGGCTCCATTTGAAGGATGAGGTATTTTGAACACTTGCTAATTGGCACAGAAAGTGGCTTAGATACATTATTTTTATAATCCAGTGGTTATAAAGACACACACATGAAAATAATCAAAAGGAGTAGTTAAGTTGTTCTTTGAGTAATAACCTAGACAGGCAAAGCAGAAGGCAGCACTATAAGAATGCACTTCTGGTTAGTGTGGCCTTGACACAACAAGAGAGTTACTTCAGAACTTTTGAGAAGTTCTGAAAAGTTGTTTGGGTTTTGGTTGATATTTCTGGAGAATCCTGTGCTTTCTGGTATTAAGAGTCCACTCTGGAGCTCTTTTCTGCCTCTTATTTGCACTGCATGTTAGGTACATACACCCTGTGTTCTACCCTGTCTTTCCTGTACTGCTCAGCCCTGCCTCCATGGCTCTTATCTGGATCCTGCTTGGTTGTACCTTTTGTTGGCTGTCACTCCTTCTTCTTTTTCTGATCCTTCCTTCTACTCTGCTATTTACTCACCTTGTGTTTCTGTGATGGGATTTCCTCAAAGCTTTTCCATTCTCTGGGTTGGGCAGGTGCCGTCTCTTTCTTGTGGAGGTGGTAGGAGGTAGAGTCAGATTCCTTGCTCCAAATGCTTGACTGCAGCAGTCTCCAATAAACCCAGTTTTGCTGGAACATGTCATCCTTGGTTTCTGTGCAGTGGTGGAGTGTTCATAACCTTTTCATAAACAGTTAATCTGTGCTCTGCAGTAAAGAAATACGTAAGTTAACTCTATAGGTCTTATCAAGATGCTGCTGAGGATAGCCATGACAATACCAAAAACTATGACAATACCAACACCCTGCCCATCTTTCTTCTACCAAAATTTGTGCAAGAAAAAGTTGCATGCTAAACTCAAGGCTACAGCATGTGCTAGGTTTCAGCTCCTTCTTCAAATTTGTCCAATACGATAAAGGTGTTAAAATGTTTGTAATTCATCTTGATTTCAGAAGTGGTTGAATCATCTTGCTTAAGAATCTGAAAACCAGAAATCGGGTATATAGCTTGGGCTACAAAAACTCACAAAATCTTTTAAGTATAAAAATGTAATGAAGCATTCATTTAGCACCTTACCCTAATCAGTGTTATGGTCTAGTTTCATTCATCTCTTTCAAAGTACCCTTTATCTAGAATAAGGTACCAGCTTTAGTCAAAAATACAGGCACAGGTTCCTGTTTGAGGAATTGCTTATTTACCCTGTGTTGAAAGAAATGTTAATCTAAGTCAGGAAATAAATTATTTCATATAATCAGCTGACAATAATAGTTTTTCTTCAAGTAAGAGTCTGTCAGATACAGAGTTTTGGCTAAATACAAATTGAAAAGTATATCTTGGATACTGAAAAATGACAAAGACTCTATTCGAGTCTTGAAATGAGGAACTGTATTGCCAGCAGATGTGGAGTTTGGAGATCAAGTTCCCAAGCATGAAGGCTTACAGCAAACCTAAAGGAGAGGAACAAGCTAGGGAGCTGTAACAGATCCTTCTGCCCTGAAATCGTGATTTGGGAATCAACAATAGAAATGGGAAGAAATATCTTTGTATTATTAAAATGTATTTTCAGTGTGTCCTAAAAAGATGTATCCTAGTGTCATGGGTTAAGCCCCGCCAGTAACTCAGAACCACGCAGCCGCTCGCTCACTCCCCACCTTCTTCCTCCCTCTGCTCCCAGAGGGATGGGGAGGAGAATCAAAAGGTGTTGAGATGGGTAGAGATAACAGCAGTCCAGTAACTAAGGTATAATACAAAACCATTACTGATACCACCAATAATAATAATGATAAGGGAAATAACAAGGGGAGAGGATACAATTGCTCACAATCCTCCGACCAATACCCAGCCCGACCTGAGCAGCGATCTGGGCCTTCCGGGTATCTCCCCCCAGTTTCTATACTGGGCATGACGTGCTGTGGTATGGAATACCCCTTTGGCCAGTTTGGGTCAGGTGTCCTGCCTCTGCTTCCTCCTGGCAGAGCATGAGACTGAGAAAGTCCTTGGTCGGAGTAAACATTACTTAGCAACAACTAAAAACATCGGTGTTATCAGCGTTGTTCCCAGGCTGAAAGTCAAAACACAGCACTGCACCAGCTACTAAGAAGGAGAAAAAATGACTGCTGTAGCTGAACCCAGGACACTTAGTGGAGTGGCATTTGCACAGCAGAAAAAGCTGGATGGCTCCTGCAGTTGAAAAGAAAACTTCTATGTGCTCCAAAACAGGAATTCTGGTTTGATTCCCTTGGAACTTTCTGTACCTCTGAACTTGAGGCACCTTCTAAAGCTGAGGTGCAAGGTTGACTTCTAGGCAAGGAGGTCTTCAGACAAATCACCTAAAAATAATGTCCTTACCAAATTGTTTCATTTCTAAAATTTGTGCATGTAGCATGTCCAGTCTGTGGCTTTTACTTTATTCAAGTCATTCTTAGATACATGAGTCTTACTCTGCCCTTCCTGTCTCTTTGGGAAGCAGCCTCACAGAAATTACCACAGATGAAGTGAGAAACCGTTATGTCCCAAGACGAGTAATTCTGATATGAGAATGCTGTTTTGAAACTCTTTAAAAAACCTCTTTGCAGTTATGATACGTGTCTCTTGTAGGTAGGTTAGTGTGAAGTCACCTCAAGTGGAACAATGTTCATAGGATAATAAACTTCTAAATATGAAGACTTAAAAGGATAATCAAACCCAGGAGACTGGGTTCACAGATGGGAAAGCATTTGTCCATTTGATGTATACAAGATTATCAATTCCACAATACTGATCTTTTTTGGATTACATAGCTGATGCAGACAAATAAAAAGATGGTCATGGTAATTTATCCTTCTGGCTCTAGAAAGTCCCATCTTTAGTAAGGAAATATTTTGGATTTGTCATCAGGGTAACTGTCTTAGCTTATGTATATCTTCCTAACTCATTCTGTACAACCAGCTTGGGCCACTTCACAGTTTCTGCTTGCTTTCTTTTGGCTTTTCAAAAGCCCTGAACACCAGTATGCCACTTCTGGAAGCTGGTTTTGTCTTTGCATTCTAGTTTTCATTGATGCTCAAGACTACATTTGAGACTTCTCAACAATTCC
Organism: Nestor notabilis; assembly: GCF_000696875.1. Classification (NCBI taxonomy): domain Eukaryota; kingdom Metazoa; phylum Chordata; class Aves; order Psittaciformes; family Psittacidae; genus Nestor; species Nestor notabilis. The sequence continues at coordinate 64,504 of NW_009919774.1, forward strand.
TTGCTTGTCTTTCATTTGTTTTGAAATACCTTAAAGCCTTGTAAAATTAAATCCGTGCCACAGCACAGACGTTTCATAGGGTTGACAAGAGGCTGAACAGATACATACCGCTTATGGGTGTGCAGCGTGGGTATGTTTTGTTTTCTTTCCAAAAGTGGGATACCAGCATCATAGGCTTATAGTCATGCCTGATATTGCATGCTTTAAGCAACATTCTTAACATAAATGTAGAGAAATTACTTTGTATGTCAGGTAAGCTCTTACTATCTATGCTTCTTTACCTCAGCAAATCACTAAAGATTACATTTCTTTCTGGGAGTGAGAATACCTTTCACATAAACTTTTATATCTAAAGAAGGTGATGCAATTCTACTCTTAAGAAAATAATATATAAGTTTTTCTGAAATCAAGTCAATCTTTTATCTAAAGTCAGGAGCAATATTTGGTTGGTATCTCTCATTGGCCATCAGATGAAGAATTATTTGAAGAATGCAGTTAGCAGCTGCTGGTTTCAGTCTAAGCCCGGCTCCTTGTACTGCTTGCGCCTTAGATGACTGTCTGGAAACAAGAAAACTTAAGTTCTTTTCCCTAAAAATGTAAATTACTCTTTCCTCATGTAGCCCATTGTTGTTGAGTATGTAACTTAAAGTGGTTAAACATAGTGGAAGATGAGGTTTGCATTTTTGCAGGGCTTTTTATTGGGTTTGTTTTTTTTTTTTCCTTTTTTTTGTTCTTCAGATGTTCCGGGTCATACAGAAAGACTTTGTTATTGCATTATCTATTTTTCTTAGCAGGAAACATTACAAATGCTTCAGGTTACTAACTACAATAATGATATTGTTTGAAATTGAAATTGTATCCCTTTAAAGTTGACAGCAAGCCTTGGATGATACAACGGTTAAGGTTGTGTACACTAAATGTGGAGAGACCTAGAGACTGTTTATCCCAGCATCTTAAGAAAATTCATCCAAAAATCAAGTGCTTGATTGAGTGGAAGAATCCTGGTGATACATACACAAAATACCAGCCTCTGTGTCTCATCTAAATAGCACCTCCCATTTATTTTCAATGTAATAATTTGAGAAATCTAAGTGGAGTTTGTTGTCACATGAGAAGGTTGCTAGACTGTGCTTTATCTCCATTAAATACTTGGATTGACTTTCCTGTAGCAGTTCAGGTACCTTGGTCCTGCAAGAATATGTGTTTGGGGGTTTTATAATAGGGTAATGAAAATGCTGGAGCCCCATCTAGTGCATGAACATCTAACACTGCTAGAGATGTTATAAAATGTGTCAGAGCAGAGAGGAAGAAAGGCAATCCCATTAGTGGTAAATTTTTTGCTTTTTGTAAAGTAACTTGCATTACTACATCAATAATGGATTAGAAGAGAAAAGTGTAAAAAGTAGTGATTAAATGCAGGTTTATTTGGGGAAGGTGACTCCATAAAGGTTAATCTTATGGTGCCTTAAAGGGAATGCATGTATTAAAAGATTTAACTGCATTAGAACCCAAGTATGAGCAGTCCAATTGAAGGCTAATTACAGTCTGAAAAAATTACTGAAACACCAGGACATGTTTAGCACATTTAAGTTAGATAAATCTGATTAAATCCAAGCACATTTGACCTTGCCCTGTTGCTTTGTTCCAGAAAAAAAATTGTTAATAAACATAAAGACTGAGACTTCAGGTTTGATTATGCAATTTAGGATTGTGGGTGAAATTTTGACTCCATGGAAAGTCAGCAAGACTGTTGGCATTAATTTCATTTGCATTAGCTTTCATCCTTGGATTTTGAGATTAATTTTCCTCAGAGAGCTAGGATTTGCTGTCCCTGTGAACTTGAACTTCACTGCAAAGGTTTGGAAGGAAATCCTCTTAGAAAAACCAATGTTGTAAGTATAATGGGCTGGCCAGTAGTCTCCCTTTTCCACCAGAGAAGAGGGAAGTTGCCTTTGAGAATCTGCTAGAGCCTATTTTAAAATAAAATTAATACAGTGCATTTTTTTAACTTGAAAAGTGGGAAAATAGTGGGTTTAGTCTTTGTGCATTTTGGATGCATAAATGATTCATTAGGAAAAAGCGTTTTTCTTCTAAGCAATTCACCTTGACTGGTTTAAGTAGTTTTCTTTCCATGATTATGTCCATATTCAAGAATAAAAAGATTTTGTCAAAACCCAAAATGTTAAATATTACTGTTATTTTATGAAATTCAATGATTGCAGCAGTATAGAAAGCTACATGTATATAAAATTCAGGCTTTATTTGCATGTTTTACGATTATGCACCTAATTTGAGTACGAGTATCAATTGGACATCATTAGTTTATTAACGAACATGTTATACCTTCACGTGCTAAATGCTTTTTTGGATAAATAGCTAATTGGTGCTAATGACCTACATTTTTGTTTGCAATTTAACTATATTTTGACCAGACTATTGTCAGAAATGGGCATAACACTGTGTTTTGTAAGGCACATGAATTTATAGAAGGGCTAAGAATTTTAGAAGACTACTGGGGATGATGTCACCCAAGTACAGTGTATTGAAATATATTTATGTTTTTCAGTGGTAGTAACTAATATCAGCTACAGCAGATTTTTAGTAACAAAAACTTACTATAGTGATTTTCTTCCCTATAATGTATTGTCTTTTGCAGAGTGTACTAATACAACAAGTTATTTATTTCAGCATTTCATGCAGCCTAGGATAATTTGTTTTACAGAAAGTAAGTTTTCAGTGCAAACAGCGAAGCTTTTCTAAATGTAATCTCTGGATGATGAGAGATTCTTCCCTGTTTTCTGGATTTAGGAATCGTACATTTCTCTCTAGAGCTTTAAATAGTTTAAGCACAGTTGTGTTTTGCCCTCAAAAGAACATCTTTTCAGCTTAGTGCTGAATTAGAATGCAAAAATCAAAAATTACCCAACTCAAACTGATGTGTCATGAGGACGAATAAACTGTTATGTAAGCAAATAAAAAAAATACAGTTTTTACTATAACCTGAAGAAATTAGATTATTTCTGTTGACCTTATCAAATCTTGTACCTGCTGGAGTGTTTTAAAATCACAATCATTAAATTAATGAGGTTTTTAAAAATAATGTAACTGTAAAAAAACAACAAAAAAGGAAACTCAAGATAATGTCCATGTTGCACATTAAACAAATTTTACTGTCTGGTTGTGCTTCAGCATATTAATATACTAGTAGCTTGTAATACAATACTTAATCAAAAATACTGTGTCAAGTAGTATTGGCCTTGAGGTCAAAATCGGTAATATGGATTGTTATGGGAGCCACACAGTAATCTGTGCTTCCACGTGCAGATCATAGGACCTGGTCCAGCATCACAGGAACATTGCAGGGGGTAGTTTAGATACCACACAAGCAAATGTCTATAGCTCATCAGGGTCTAGTAGGCTGCTTCTAAGCTGCTGTTCCTTCAGTATTCATCACTTCGTTCTCGTAAGAGATACTTAGGAACTTCACACTCTGATTCCATCATTCTCGGCTATTGGTCCCCTCCTTCCACTCTCTTCTCAAGAATTTTCTGAAGTCCAGTTGTTTCAATGGTCATGTTTAAAGTGCTGTCCCACAAATACTTTTATTGATGCATATTTATGGAGTGGGTGAGCGTGTTGCAAATGTTAAAAACTTCTTCAGCTAGATTTGCTGCCAAATCTAGCAGATTGCATAACCTTTGCTAGCACAACTATGCTATTGCTGATTTGAATACCTTACTAAGTAAGAGGCTTTCTCGTTGCCTCCTTCGAAAATATGTAGTTTGTAGCCTGTGTAAATATGTCTACAGACCTGGCAGAAATTGTGATTGTGAGTGATACTTCTGTCACTCAAATATAAGTCATGGATCTTTTAGTAACTTGTCATTAGGGCTCCACATTTGTCCAACATAAAAGTGACGGTGACAACTCGAAACACAGTTGTGCAGGTGACTGTGACTTTGAAATGTAGTTTCATTCATATATTGGAAAATAACTTATTTTACTTTTGCATTGTTCTTGCTGTTAATCCTGTCCAAGAGTAATAATTTAGGGTTTTTTTTCCGCTTCTGTGGTTTGATTTGATTGTGATTGCACAAGAACAGATAAACCGGGTAAAAGGTACCACCTTTACATGTTTAGCTTTCAGATATAGCTCAGTTTGCGCACATTTAAAGGACAAAATTGAACTTCAGTGATTCAGCCTAACAAGTCCTTTAGTTGCTGGAAGAAATGAATGCCGATGTCCTAAAATAAAGCAAAAGTAAACAAACGGAACTCAAAACCCCACCACTTGCACCAAATGCGGTAGTTGGAAGCTTTATGCAACAAACTTCAAGATGTGTAAAAGTAACACTGGGAGTTAGATTTTCAAACTTTGAAACAGCAAGAGCTGTGAAATACTATTCTGAATGTGCTTCATTTTATCACAGCATTTAAGAGATCTCAAAGTGATCTTATTTCTGCCAAATGCCAAGGTCTAATGACAGAGTTGCTGTTGCTTAAGTAAATGTGCAGATTCTATATTAGGTTGTAGAACTTCTGCATCACTTCTAGAGAGACTTTTCGTTATTACAGGAATTCTAAAAAAAAGAAAAGAAAATCCTAAAGATGATTTGTCCAAGTTTACCATCCTGCTACAGTAGTCATAGTTTTTAATATATTCTCCATGAACTGTTAGGGTGTATGAGAGTGTACGAGTTTTGTGATCAAGGTTGATGTCAGCATTTGAGAATTGGGTTGGGTGATTTCTTTAATTCAAATTGATTGTAATTAACTATCTTTTTGCTACATGTTATTTTAGGAGAATGAGAATAGGAAAAAAGTAGTTTTATTCTAAGTGTGTTGATATTAATTTAAAACTTACAATGGTTGCCATCAAAGACAGTTCTGTGGATACACCAAAGCTCATGTGAAAAATGTAATGCATTTTATTTCCATGTTTAGATATTGCAAATGGCTCCAGTTCAGGAGGATACCGCCCCCCTCCCAGAACAAAAGAAGTGATCATCAATGGACAGACAGTGAAACTAAAATACTGTTTTACTTGCAAGATTTTCCGTCCACCTCGTGCCTCACATTGCAGCCTTTGCGATAACTGCGTAGGTGAGTAAAAAAAGATATGGCAGATGTTCAATTTATTGGCTTATATATTGTTATGAATACTTTTGATATGAGAGAGAAAGAGTTAGTGACAGGATTACTCAAGAGGTCACTAGCTGTGTTCATCCTTCTTTCCCGTAAGCTCTGTTAAACGTTAACAATTTTAGAGGAGTCGGGAGATTTGGCCTAACAGATAGTCATTGCTAATCTAAGAATATCTTCTGGTGCATACATCTTTCCTAACCTGCTCTGCCAGACAAAGAACACACCCAATTCGAATAGGGATGCATAGTATGTGTGATGAACTTCCTAGTGCCGAGAACCAAGCTTTATGCGGAAGCGCTGTTTCCTTCACCAAACTAAACTGAGGGCAAGGAGATGTTTTTTCCGGTTCATCACGGGCTAACTGTAAGGCATAGTTAAAATGGTTAGGGCTTGCACTGTGACCAGAATACTCACTGTAGGTGATTCTTACTTGTGAACAGTTTTAAGACTAGAAATTTGAAAGTCAGAATCCATAAGAAATAGCTGGGCAAATGTCATTTTGAGAGTAAGTAGATGTTGTCAGGACCTAAGGATATTTTGTAATGATAGGTTGGGTTTTTTTCCTCTGAACATCTTGTCTTTTTTCATTACTCTCTTCTTTGGAGGGCAGACAAGGTGATTAAGATCTGCTTGCATTCAAAAGCAAACCAAAAAACCCCCACCAATCAAATCTGAGTAGTTTCTAGTTAATTAGATCACATTTAGAGTTCAGTACAGCTGATTAGCACACTGTTGAGCCTGGATCTTACACATTCAAGAAAATAATGTAGAAAGATGTCTCCAGCTGAGAAATGTAATTGCAGCATTCAGCAGTGTTATTTTTAGGTATAAAGCAGTCATTGGGAGAATTACAGTTTCATGTTTAGATGATATTCATTTACGGAGTACGCTTACATCAGAGTGAAAAGTTTAGCCTTTTGGCCCTATGCAGTTGATTGATATCTGTAGATGGTTCCTTCAGTAAATAATTTTTTCTGATGTGTTAGAATTTAGTAAGTGTTGTAAAAGCTGTTGAGCTTGGCAAATAGGGATGTTTATGAATTGCAGTTGACACATTTTCAGAAAAATATTTTATCTGATATGTAGTCTGGATTTAAAAGTGTTGTATTGCTCAGCGAACCTGATAATATGAAAATTAAGTTGTTGACCAGTGGAGTAAATAAAAGTTGAAGGCTGTTGTCTTTACCGAGAGTGCATAAGTAAGAGCAACTCCCGTACACCCATCCGGGAGCTTATTTTAAAGTAATGTTTCAGGTTTTTCAATACACTGGTATGAAGGACTTTGTTGCAGGTTATTCTGTAGTCTGGTGGTGACCTTGTCATGCTAAATTTGGGAAACAAACTCCATGAAACATAATATTAGTGATGGCAAGGAAAAAACTCAATCTTTGCTTTCTGATTATGTCTGTGATGAAGCAACAGATGTGAATTATTATGAATGTAGATCAAAAAAGTCTGAGCAAATGACTTGTAAGAGTGATAATTGTATCCAAGATTAGTCTTTTCTGCTCATAAAATAGCTATGATCATTGTAATATCCTCTTGCACATTTTTTAATTTGAAGTTGTGTTAAAAAAAATCCATCCCTTCATTGGAATGAATTTGCTGTGGTTTTTCTCTTCACCATTGAGGAATTACAGTCAGGATACATTGCATAGTATTTCTGTTTCCTGATTCAGTACAGGTATTTGTCATATAGGTATTCAGGAATTTTGAAGGAAAAAAGTGAAAGCTACAAGTACCTTCAGCTAATTTTCTGTGAAAAATAGATGTCAAGAAAATAATTTTGCTCACGTACTTGTGGAGAACCAACAGTCTAAGAGCATACGCTTAATCAGAATGTGTTACACAGTTTACCACCTCTCAAGTTAGGGTTGTCATATGATGATGCTTTTATTTAATTTTAGTTTGTGAATAAATCTTATACTAGCAATGGGTGTTCTTGTGCCACTGTCATTTGCTAGTTCCTTACTTGTGTAACTAAACCAACGCAAAAATATTCCTGCTTCGCAGGCATACAGATACATAAGTAACTTAATATTGCAACTCACTACCAATATGGCTATGCATTCCTTTCTACCACATAGTTCTGGAAGCTTTTGCTGCAGAGTTATAAACTAACTACAGAGACTGTGTGATACAGGAATGGAATCTTTCTTCAAACCAGCACTCTCTACTCAGAAAAAACAGTATGCTATTTTTCCCTAAAGGTGTTTTATGGTATTGGGCAAATGAATAAAGTGTGAAAGAAAGGTTCTTTCGTTCCATATTTTCTATTGATGCTTGTCATTCTGTAAGGAATTCTTAGCAACATTTTAAATATGTGAATAAAAAAATTATTCCTTGTTTTTTTCCCTCTTGAATTAATCCTAATGTTCTAGTTGTCTAGTAAGCATATCTGTTACTTGTTTCTAATTTTCATTTCCTCATTATTTTTTAATAAATGACTACATAGTATATTTAGATAAAAATATGAAGAAATAGCTTTTTAATAAAAAAAAAAATAAAAAACCCAAACAAACCATACCAAACTAATTTGAGTTCTACCTATAGTAATACTTCAAACTCCTTTAGCTTTACAGTATGTTCAGAATAGTATCCAGAAAAATCTGGATTTTTATACAAATGTAGTTTGTTGCATTTTTTGCATTTGTTGCATATTTGATTGACTAAATGTTCCCTGAGACAGATACCTTGGGTGTATTCCTGACATGCTTTCTTCTAACTGCCTTTTAAGAAGCCAGTGGTTGGCCTTGCTTCTGAAATGACCAAATGACTTTTAAAATTATTTATTTATCTATTTATGGTCATTTCAACACTAACTCTGTAATTTCTGTTGTTTTGTTTTGGGGTTTTTTAAATTTAATTTCTATAATAAAAGCATCTTGACTATTTCCAGACAATCTGCTTCAGTATAGTACCAAATGACTAGTGAGAAACAGCGAATAATAATTAACAAGCAGTAAATCAACTTAGTCCAATAATCTGTCTAAAGCATTCCTGGTATTCACATGCCACAGTTTTGCTTATCAAGTGAAGTAACTGATACAGACTAAGGCAAAAGTCCAGTATGATGGAAGAAGAGATCCATTTATATTAATCAAAAAGAATATGGCCATTTTATTTCTTTCAAAATCTGTGTATCATAAATTTGTGTGTGACTGATGGATGAAAATAGCTTTTCTTCTTCAGTTCCATGTTTCTTTCTTTATGTTTCTTTCAACACGTGACTTTTCCAGAGGATTCAAAGCTCAAATTTTTGAAGTTGGATGTCACAACTTAACTTTAAAACGTTTAGTTTGATTTTTCAGGATCACCGATGAACATGAGGATGGCATGCTAAGTTAGACCAAAGTTTCAGTTTGTGTAGTAGCCTGTTTCCCACCTTCCCACCATGGCCAGAGAGAATCCCTGGGGAAGAACGGGAGAGGAGGGCAGGCACTCAACAATGCTTTCTACTGAATATTCTTATTTTCAGCATATGCCTTCTTGAACCTTGGGAGATTATCTTTTTTTTTTTTCTTCCCCCTCCCCCCAGCTCTTCATAGATCCTAGTTGGATTTCCTTGTATCTAATACATACTTCTTGAGATGGGGAACCATAATGCCTGTAGTGCTGAAGGCACACATACCATGCTGGCATTTTATATCAATGTCTCTGGTTTCTGTAGGAGATGATAGGATTCCTTTCACTTGTAAGTCTGGTTGCTTTTTTATAGATCCCAAACATGAGACCAAGTGTCAAGTTTTTGGCAGAAATTTTGACAGAAAATATTCTGTATTGGAAGCCAATAGACACCCCTTTCTGGTTAAACCATTGCTTCTGTAAAGCAGTTCTGCCAGGCAACTGTAGGTATTGTCTTTTGGTTTTGGTATTGACCAGACTACATTCAATTATTGTTTTGAAAATACAATGTGTTAGCACTCTTGTTTCATTACCTTGGTATCTCCCCTCTTGCTTTCAGTTCTTTTTCATGACCTTTGCCTACTTCTTTCCTTATATTTCCTGCAATGAGAAGAGTACAATTTTGGGGCCAGAGTTGTGAACCTGTTAAACCTTGGTTCCTGGTCTTGTAGAAGTGACTCTTCAGCTGAAGAGTTAAAACCACAAAGTTGGCTGCTGTGTCCTTTTTTAATTCTTCTTCTTTTGTATATTTTTTCCAAGGTTTTACATGCGAGAAACGGCTTTGGCTCTTTCTATTTGTGCTACCTTTTGGGGCATCCAAGAAGCTGCTGAATGGAGTACGCAGCAACACTTAAAGAAGTGATATTTTTTTTATGTTTGTGCCATCTGTATACTATGTGTAATTTAGAAATTCAGGGAGCATGTCATGTGTGTTAAAGAGTTTTTAAGTCTAATTTTTAAGGAGATATGGTAGGAAGTCTCTTTATAAAATATAATTGTATAATAGGTTACTTCATAGAGAAGTGCAGCTTTTATATACTGGTCTGCACATAAAAAAAGCTAAGATGATCATAATACCCAACTGTGTAAGTGATATTGTAAGCCACAGATGTCAGAGTAAAGATTAGACAGAAATTGCCAAGAAAAATCGGGAACCTGAGACAATAAATACTTACATTTGGTGCAATAACAATTTGAAAGATGGTTAGGAATTCAAAGGCAGATACAGAAGCATGAAAAAACCCCTGTGCTTTCATGTAGAAAAGAGAGGAACAAGTTCATAAACTTTATGGATGCTGATACCTGGTAAGGATACTGTGCTTTCCCTAGGGGCAAGTTGGGATTTTTAACTCTCTTCCTCCATGGTGGGGTGTGTGTCTGGCACTTGTTTGGTTCCCAACTTGTGAAGGTGTTGACAAGAATAGGAATGTAACTAGAGATTGTTAAGCAGTAAGGTCCTTTGCTGTGCACTCTTTATACCTATCAAAGAACAGTCATTCTAAACTGCTGCTGCTGCCTTTAAAAATGTCACCATTAATGTGCATGCTAAGGGATTTGTTGTTAATTAGTCAACATTTATTATTGGAGGTAGCAGTGAAGTGGGCTATGTGACAATATAGTTTAATTACTATGAGCTGTCCTAGTGCAATGGATGGATGTTTTCCTAATAAATCAATTGCTATTTTTGTTTCAAAAATTAAACATGTTTATTTTCTTTTTGTGAATAACATTAGCCTACTACTATTGAAGTGATTAGCATAGAAAAAGTTGACACTGCAACTGATTAGCTTAAAAAAACCCCACCCAAATATCTTAGCTATCTGGGACAGTATTAAAGTGATTTTAAGAGTAAAATATTTGTTGAGTAGCCCTTGTATTTGTGCTTCTGATTGACCTTTTGTTGTAGATATCCATGCACATTATTAATTCATGTCATTAATATAGGCCCATCTTTCCCAATGTTACATCACTGTTTCAGTTTGCATCACCTTGTAGATTAGTGTAGTGACCAGAATGTAATGTGAAGTAAACCTTTGGTGACTATTTCCCAAAAGTAAATTTGAAGCTAGAAGGCTCTTTCTGTACAATTTGGTTTTCTTGGGGCGTTTTGATTTGGGATCAGAGTACAAAAGTACTGAAGTGTGGTGATTTAAAGGATCCATTGTGCATTGTCCATAGCAGATGTTCTAAAGTAACATCAGCATGCATATGAATGTAACTTGCAGTCGGTCTGTTGTTATTCACCCTCTTTTTCGTATACGTTTCTACTCCAATTTCATTCTGTAAAAGTAGCAGCAGAAGCATTGTCAAGGGAATGACTGTTACACAGGTGAATGTCTAAGTTAAATTGATCCATGCATTTGATTGCTGTTGGCAATTGACGGCAAGTCCCATCAGTGGCTTTTTAAAATATGATTAAATAAATAATTTTCAGAGGAGCAGAGGAGTGATGACTTAAGTCAGTGGAACTGAACTTCTGAGCTAAGGATAGCTTTTGTGAAGTTTGCCATGAATATCAGACACAAGATTTTTTAGTAAATAAGTTAAATTATCAGACGTTCTGAAGTGACTGTAAGGGATTTAATGCTACAGTTATATTGGCTTTTGTGCATGTGTGCATAACGCAGCAGGCTGTTGGGATTGGACTGCTGTGTCTTAGAAGAAAACAAGTACTTTTTGTAATAAAAAGTATTCCTTATGGACTTTAAAAACACCATTTGTTTTCCTAAACATTTTAAGAGCACACAGATTCTGAAAGTCCCATTATCATACAAAATGTCAAATCAAGAAGCCTGAATAGATGTGATCATATCATGACATCATAGTCCTACAAAAAGCCATAATTGTCATCATTACAAATCCATGCAGATGTGTTGTTATCTCTACATAATTGTTCAGTGTGCATCCACAACAATGGACTCTGTAGTCCTATGTCGTACTGCTACTATCAAAAGTAATTTTGAGTAATGCTGGCCCAGTTGGTTGAGCAGTAATGTGATTTTTCTTTTGACTGACACAAGATTTGAATAGCAGGCTCTTCACTCTATTTGCACATGTTCAGTAAAGGTGATAACATTTGATGAATGCCTTAGGCTTGTGTCTGTCTTTACCCTACAATGCTTTACTTCAGTGGGATGGAAAAATTAGCAAGTGAATTCTAACTTGTGCTCATTGGAGTCTGCTAGTAGTTTGACCTGGGCATTTTTGCACCAATACACTTTTTGTCTTTGAGATCTGCATGCACATTACACTTTAGAAAAATGTGTGTTGGTGTACAGTGATCCAGTGGAGCAAAGGAAAAAGGAAGCAGTTCATAAATAATAACAAATGCTTCTGAGATCACAGTGTGAACAGGTGGGAGAAGCTGTAAAGTGAAGGGCCAGGCTGGCCTAAAAATGTTCCATGTGAAAATGCTTTTTTGTTCCTTGTAAATTATAAAGCTTTCATTAAATGTTTTGAAAGAGTAAGGGAAGCATTGGGGTCATTTGGTATGGGGTTTCCTGGAGTGTAGTGATTGAAAAATGGAAGCTGAAAATTTAGGGATTTAGCAGTCTACATGCTGTGCTGTGGAAAAGTAGAGATTTGACTCTTTTGTTCTGGACAGAAAGGAACATGTTTTGGTGTGGCTTCTGAAGCAAATGCTATAAATGCTCCATGTATAAGAACATGGCTTATTAAAATGGGAAATGTTCTCATTTAATCTGAGATATCCAGCAGTTAATGTTTTCATAAGTTTTCAAATGTAAATATTTTGGGGAAGATAAAAACTGAGAATGTCTAAGGTATGATGTAACTGATACGCTGTTCTGTCATCCAGTTAGCATATATTATTAGGTAAGTGTTAATGAGATTAGTGACTCGTGCTGACAGTTTGCTGCTTGAACTTTATCCTCTTCTTTTCCCCACCTGTGTGATTCTCTCCTTTGCTCCTATTCACACAGCCCTTAGTAACACACAGCCATTGGTAAGTCAGTTTTTCTCCCTAAGCAAGGAACAAAAATAGTTTTTTCTTTCCTGCTAGTTCAGGGGACTGACCTGACTGATTCATCGGCAGCTTAAACAGTGAAAGAAGGAAGTAGGATGAAGTGGCAGGAAAAGCAGCATGTGATCATCTCTTTCACTGTTACTAGGCTTTTAGATTGGCCCAGTTATCTGGTGAAGCCTCACCCTTTGGATTTGATTATGAGGCGCTGCTGGCTATCCTCAGGAATTACTACCCAAATTTGAAGTTGCTGATCACTTGGGAAAGCCTAGTAAAATAAAGTCACTGTTGCAGGTTTAGTAACAGCTCTCGAGGTTTCTTAGGTCTTTGGTTTTCTGTAGTCTTTACAAGCAGCATTTTTAGTCTCCATTTACTCATCTCCTGTTTTCATTGATACGAAACTGTTACTGCATTTTCTCATTCTTTTTTGTATGCTTCAGCTTTTGTTCTCAGACCCTGAAAAATTAATCGAAACTGGATTTTTCCTGCACTCCTGATAAGTGTTAACCTGTAGTAAAGTTGGTGTTACAGCTAAGCTAAATAAGCACTTAACTGCGTCTGAAAGGGTCATTTCACCTCTTTTCTGGCAGTGTGTTTTCACTGCTTCACTTTGGCCAACTTTGGTGTTTGTTACTGTCAAAGAGCTGGTTGGGGAGCTAGGCAACAGAAAATTAACTGTACTTTTAAGTTCAACTGGCTCTGTCAACCAGCTCCCCACAGGGTAAAATGAACACGAGGCTTGGTGTAAGGATGGAGAGCCATAAGCACAGAGGCAAGAGATTGGTTCACAGGACTGCTAAAAGGGGAGAATCTGGGCCATCATTTTAGCAGTACTTCTTGATTAGGTAGATAGAGTTGTAATGTCATACCACATCCTGAAGGCAAATACATTAGCAATACAAATACGTTGCTGTTCTTCCTTAAAACTGAGTGCAGGAGATGATCTATTACTACTTTTCTATCCATGGGATGCTTCCATAGGCAAACATTTCAGCCCTTGCAGCTTGCCTTCTCCCTGATTAAGAGTTCTAATCCACTTTTTATTATCAATAGTTTGTATTACCAATGTTTTGGTTCTCTTCATTTGCCTCAAAATTTTTTACATTAATCTTGTCATGCAAGTATGATCAATTTCAGCAATACGTTAACTGTACTGTATGAATTTAAACCAGAACTGCAGTTATCACCTCAAAACAATCTTATTCTTCTTAACAATCAGTTGCATTTGTATTTGCTCTGCGTTTTAAATTTTGGAGGGCTGGAATTCCCAGGTTTTCTTAGCATCAGAGGTTTTTTTATTTGTCAGTGAAGGTAAATCTTAATTTTGCTGCCAATATTGTCCAAGCCAAGTAGAGGCGTTAGGTAGAGCTTCCTTTTTCAAATCGTTGGTGGTTCAGTTTGCAGGCATTTGGAGTGCTGGAGGTGAACCTTAAGATAATGTGGTGTTTGTTCATTAATACTTATTTTAAGCCATGTCTTTTGTAAGAAAGAAGAAACAGCTCTAGATTTAAGAGAGTTTGTATTTCTTAACAGCATTAGAAGTTTCTGCTTAGTTGTTTGTTCGTTTTGCCAGGATTGGCTGTTTTCTCTTGCATTAACAACTAAGCAGAGCAGGTCACAAGCTATACGGCTGTTATCTTTAACTTGCATTTACGTATTTATGCTCTGCTAAGTAGATTAATCTCTTGCTCTTTAATATACTGTTTTGTGGCATATAACATAAATATCATGTTCCTTTCTATTTTTATGACTGGGAAAAATGAGTCCAAGTTTATTAGTTCACAACAACCATGTAAACCCTTTAATACTTCTTTTTCATCAGGCTTGATTCAGATACAGGTATAGATCAGCTAGACCGATATGTAGCAGTGTTTCATATCCAACCTTTTCTGTCCATTTCTGCTTTACAAACATGTTAGGTAGTTACTTAGCTTCACAATGATTGGCAAGGTATTTATTGAGAAAGCAGAGCATTTCGGTTTACCATGAAAGTTTGAGGACAGAAATTGGCGCGGAGCGGCAAGTAGATTAAGAATATAATGTCAGTCTTTATTAGGGAATATATATGCCTATGTAGAAGTATGTGTGTTTATAGACAGGGGTTTGTGTGTATGTGTGTGTATTTCTGTTTGCATTTATCTGAATCCATCAAATAGATGTCTAATGTATCTAAATAGTTTCATGCCTAGAAACTGAGCTTTGTGTGTATATACAGACTTCATCTTCCAAATATGTATTATAATTTGTTTTTCTCTGAAGCAGCAGAGTAACCTAGGATTATGCTCTTTAAAAGGCTCTGTAACATTATTTTTCTTGGTGGTGTTATTTCCTTATATGTTGTATTAGGTGCCCATTAAATAAAGTGTAGTGTTTATCTGAACATAAGGACTCATTCAGAAGCATAAATGTAAAAATAAGCATTGCTGAAATGTGATGTCAACTTATTTTTGGAATACAACTGTATTGCACTGAATAAAGGTCGTATTGCCTGGCCTTTTAGATACCAGAGTGTTTAGTTCCTGGTATTCTTAGCAGTACTCATTGAGTCAAAATATTTCTGAAGCCTTATCCTAAGAAAGTTCAGTAACTTCACCTTGTATACCCCCATTGGAATTTGAAACAGATTTAGGGCAGAAACATGTGGTCCAAACAGCTGTCATGCAAAACCACTTAAAAAAACCCTGGAAGTCTGGTGAACTCAGAAATCTGTTGTGCATGTTGTTTTGACTTTTTTTAATGAAGATAATACTAAATACATCCTTCAAGGAACAGCTGTAATGTAGGTCTTTAACCTAAAAACACAGCTAAAATAAACTGCTGTGCTTGGACAGATGTGCCTTTTAAACATAGGGCTTAAGGATTTCAAATTTATAGCTTGCCTTTACTGTAGAATTACAAATAGTTTGATATCATACATCAGTGGAGGCACAAAAGTCACAGAAAACGAAACAGGATTTGGACGAGGATCAGAGAGACAGAGTCAGCATGAGAGCATCTATCTGTCTGATGATCTTGGATTTGATTAAAAAATTCAAAATTCTGTTGTTCCGTCAGTGTAATCTCTCCAATGCAAAGTTAGGAAATGCCTGTTTGTTTCCTGACAGTTATTCTGTTTCCATTTCCCGGCATACTGGGATGGATGGGGAGGGGGAGTCCAGGCTGCCTAGGGAGAAGCAGAGTGAACTGTTCCCTCTTATTTTCCAGCATTTGGGCATTTTCCCTGTGTAGGGACCACTTGTTTCTAACTCACCCTGGCCTTTCCCTGTCTCATGAATGAGTTAATCTCCCAGGAAAATAAAAGGAAAGGGTTTGAGTTAGTAAAAGTGGGAGGCTATAGCACAAAGGGTAACAGAGCATTCAGATGACATCTACCAATTTTTATACCACATGGTTTACAGAAAATTCCTGCAAGATTAAATAGATTATTTAAGAAAATAACCAACCCCAAAACCAAAAGGAGTACAAGCAAATTTTACAAGACTGCATGAATTCTAACATTTGATAAATAGTTTATGTGAATTATTTTGCTATTTATAATAGTTCTGTATGGCAGCGTCAACTCTTAAGAGGAAAAATAGGTGGTCTGGAATGGACACAATTTTGAGTGAAGCAATAAAAGGAATTGGGAGGGTATAAAGTATTTCATATACTATAATGATGGATGAGATGATAGTAGACAAAAGTCAGAGGTGTGATCATGACACGTATAGATAAATCAACAGCAAAACCTCCAGTTTTAAGTAGAAAAAAAAACTATTTTGAAAAAATAAAGTACAGGGTAGTTGTACAGCTCAATATGACAGTGGATACATACATGCTTATTGGTCTGCACAATTTATCACAATAATGCTGTTAGTTTAACAGGAGCTCACCTCAGCCATGCTTTGATTTCTTTGAAAGCTGTAAGGTTTCCTTAAAATACTCCTTTTTTTTCCTCTTTCCATTTTTTTCCTTTCTAAATAAGAACTTCTCTGTGGCTGATTTGCAAATGCCAGTTGTGAGTTTTAATATAGTATTCAGAGAGTTTTTTCCAAATAAACAGCATTTTATTAATCGTTTTCCATTTTTTTTCTTCTGCCTCTCATTTCAGAACGGTTTGATCACCACTGTCCCTGGGTAGGCAACTGTGTGGGGAAAAGAAACTACAGATTTTTTTATATGTTTATTTTATCTCTGTCCTTTCTGACAGTCTTTATATTTGCATTCGTTATCACCCACGTCATCCTTCGTAAGTATGCTGGTGAAATCAGATTACGTATGTAGCCATTTGCTTGAGTTCTTTATTTTTAAGTTAATCTTTTGATCATTCAGGGTTTATTTATTTATTTATTTATTTGCCTTTTCTCTGAAGCTTCACAATCCCCAGTAAGTTCCATTTCCGGTCTGTAGTAGACCCTGGTCATGATAGTCACTGATCTGGCGCTGGCTTTATCTTAATATAGTGTTAATTTTCTTAATTTTTTTTTGGCTTTTTCTGGGTTACTTAATGGGAAAGCAGCACACATGCTGTATGTCTAAGGATACAGATAGTATAATTTTCTCAAAGAATTTTTGTGTGCTTTTTTACGTGTAAGCATGGGTCACTTACCATCGGAACAAACATGTAAATTATTAGGAAATAGATTGGAGCTATTTTACACTTTTTGTTGTTTGCTGTTTGGTTTCACATCTTTCTCTACCCTATTTTTAACACAAGTTACTTTCATTTGCATAGACATTCTGAGAACAACAAATTCATAATGGAATGAATAAGCTGTAGGAAGACGAATATTCATGAGCTTAAGATTGATTTTTATTTGAATTCTGGATTGGATTTGAGGTCAAGACTCTTGTGGGTACTGTCTTATTTTTTTCCACAGGCCTAACAAATTTTGTTAGCTCCTATATGATGACGATGATCTAATTCATGGTGGAGATTATATGACTTGTCTTTAAAGACCTTTTGTATGTTCTGGAGGTCTTTTAACTCTATCTCTAGGAGGCTTAGATGTTCCATCGTTTCACTAATTATGTAGGATATTGCTTTGAAGATTATTTCTTGAATAATTTTGGAAATGTGATCTTTTTATTTCTTTATATTCTGTATTATAATGGAAACCTGATAGAAGTAATAATTTCAGTTTATAACACATTTATAAAGCAAACTTGATAATGGCAATATTTAGAGAATGTTTTGCTGAAAAATAAGCTGGATTATGCTCAATTTCCTTCACTGCTTACACTGTGCAGAGAAAATTTGTATTTTAAAAAGTGGAACAACTGCTTTTGTTTGTGCTTCACAAAAGGAGGATACAAAGCACTGAGTGCCTCTCCTATAGCTCAGAGACATAGCACATAGGCTAGAAGTAGGGGCACCTAATTCTGAGGGAGTCTGGAACAAGTTGTTCTCACTGTCAGATACAGCATTTCTAATACCAGTTGAAAGAGCAGAGATAAGATGTACATATTGTTTAAAAAGAGGAAAGTAATTTTTGGAAATAAAATGTTTTCCATTAATACTGAAATCCTTGGCATTTATTTGGGCATACTTGAGTATATATATACATACCTCTTACACTGAAGAAGGAAGCATGGGGTTTTTTTCTGTCATCATACTTTGCTTGAATTCAGTAGTTGAAACATTACCAGTCTCACAATGTAAAGCTATTTTTGAAGCTGACCGACCTTTATTTCACAAAGACTTCAGTGCTTTTTTCTTTAGCTTTCAGCATATGAATTACCAATATTATGCCAGGATTTTGTGTTCTGTATGTCAAGTACATTTATCCAGTGGATTTTATCTTTACAGTGTCCATACCTAATTCTAAGTATGAATTAGACAAAGGTCGAAGAAATTAATTATGCCTCTGTGTGGTTGAGAAGCACTTCAGCATTATTTATATGTTAGAGATAATGTATAGTAAATGTTAAATGCTGAACTGTCTACCAGCTGTAAAATATTCTTGCTATGGAGGTTTATCTACCTTGGATGAGACAGGAAAAACCTTTTTAGTTGTATAGATTGGTTGGTCCTCAAAGGCAATGGGAGCGGGTATGAATTGTGATTAGTTCCTCAATGTTTTTTTACTACATCTGAGCTTCAAGACCGGCTTTCAAATTTATCTACTATAATCTTGACTATGTCCACAAAAAGAATTCTTTACATGTAAGGTTTTCTTACCATATTGATCACTCTAGTCTCTCTGTGCCTACCATGCTTCTAGAAGTCCTCCTATCTACCTTTCTAGTAGTTACCACGCAAGCACTTTTGTTATGTTTTGCAGTCAGGCAGTTCTTCAGCTGATGCTAACCAGTAAGCAGGATTCTCAGTTCTTTAACCTGGACCTTTGCACTTGGCATAGACTGCTTTCTGTTAGTGTGTCTGAATAAAGTCTCGGGTTTTCATCCTGGGACTATGATCTTCCTGCTGTTTCAAAGTTATCCATATGTATATGCATAAGTCCTGGCAAAATTCTTGGTTCTAGAGGAAATCCTGCTGGCTTAATAAAATCTTGTTCTTAGCTTTTCCAAAGACAGTCTTAGCAGGATAACCTTTAGTAACACTTCTCTTCTGACAATAGTCTTTTAGGAAGGGACTGAGGGATATTTATAGCAACTTGTAGGCATTGATGTTAAAATATAAAAAAATAAAAATAAATCCTTTTGGTTCATTCCCTAATAGGGAAGTTCCTTCTCTGACCTTCTTTATTACATAGGAAACCTGTTTTTAATACTTGTTGTAACCTGGCTTTTTTATAAATTTTTGTGGGCCTAAGTGGTGACAAGATAGGAGATACATCTTTTTGTTTTCTGTGGCCGCCTGAGGCATTCATTGGAAATCTTCCTCTTCCACAATTAAGAATATGTCTACATATTATTGTTGAAGATAATTAAATGAATTTGTAAATCAGATACTTTAAAGGTTTCATCTTGCAAGATTTTATTCCATCTCCCCAAGCTTAAGACATTTTCAGTATAGTGTCTGTCTTAACAGTCACTCAGCTCTGTTCAAGGCATCAGTATTTCAACTGTTTGTTGCAGTGAGAAACCATCCCCTCCTGATGTATTGGGAACTGCTTGGAGGAGTGTGACCAGCAGTAGGGAATAGAAATCACACCTACCTGCTGCCATTGCCATTAAGGATTGTAAAAAATAGTAAGAAGTTAGGGGAAGTTCCATTAGTCTTGTTCTTTGAGGCTAAGAATTATGAAAATCTGAAAAGGCTCAGAAATACAAGGTAAGTAACTTTCCATTTTTAAAGGCAAACAGTAAAATTGACCGCACAGGTCTAGAGAATATATATGTGTGTACAAACACACATATGTATTTTTCTTTTTTTGTTTTAAAGACATGATTCTTCTCTCTTCCTACAAATCTTCAGGTGAATTTAGCTAAGGGGAAGATTTTTGTTGAGGGAAAGACTTTCTGCCTGATACATTTAAATCATTGAAGTTATACAGTAAAATGCAAACTATGTGGCTATAGCTGTATGACATTGAGTCAATTTCTACAAGTTAACTTACTTGTTGCAATCAACAAATTGTCAAATTACCCTTCTGTGATTAATACCTCGTGGTTGTGGAACTCAAGTGGATGCTTCTGCATCTCTAGTTCATTGGATCATGTGGCTCTTTGAGCTGTTTTTCAGCTACTCTTTACTCTTACTTGCCCAGAGGCAGCAAGCACTTATTAGAAAAACCTGTGCAGGTGGAGTAGGAGCAGGATTATAGTTTACAGAATATGTCTGCTTCCAGAACAGAGGAGGGAAAGTTGACAATCTGGGTTTACAGAAAAAAATTTACAAGTCAAAAAGGCACTTTGAAAAATAGTATTTCAAAATAAAAAAGTAGCTTTTAATTTTTGTTTCCATATTAGGTCTGAAAAGAACAGGGATAATCAGAAATCTTGTTCATGGGAAAGTATGCGTGTATCAATTTGTGGTATGACTGAGAAAATCCCCTGCAGATGTTAAACGTGATAACTTACCCAGTGTTTTTTCTGATGTTGTTGCTGCTGAGACACATATTCTCAGATTTGTATTAGTAAATTTATTCTATCATTATTTGGTTATCTTTATATATTACTTGTGTTAACTATGATGAAAACAGCCTGTAGTCCAGTTTCTTACTCAGCTGGTAATTTTGGGTTCTTTTTCTACAGGTTCTCAACAAACAGGGTTCCTCAATGCCTTGAAGGACAGTCCTGCAAGATATCCTTTCAGTGAAACAAATTTTAGATCTTATTGCAAAATAACATCTGAGATGTGGTTTTGCTTGTTTTCTTGCTTTGTTGAATATGTGCATTTGGGACTTTTATCAGTTAGTGATTTCATCACTTCTTGCAAAACAGGATTTCTTGCCATGTGTTGGAGGTAGGAAAGGGACTATAGCCTGGGGTGTTTTCTATTCTTTATCTTTTGCAGAGTAGTACTGTTGACAAAGGTCTGTAGTTGCCATGTGTGATGGAAATATGCTCCATATGTTTGTGATGGAATTCAGAAATATATCTCACAGTATATATCTCATGCTGTGGTTTCATTTAAAATATTCAATAATTATTCTACTTTTTCAGCAGAAACTGTCCAAAATGGCTGATTCTTATCAGGATGGAAAAAGTAGGTTGTGGAACAAGTGAAACAGTAAGCTTGTCCCTGAAGAGTTCAGTTTCTGGAGTATTCTTATGTTGATTTACTGTTTTTTCCAGAAGTCATTTTCAAGTATCAACTTCTATTAGGTTACATAATGGTATGCACATGCATACACAGGGACTACTCTTGTTGTTCAGCCTGGAGAAGAAAAGACTCTGGGGAGTCTCACTGTGGTCTTTCAATATATAAATGGGGCTCATAAGAAAAGGTAGAGAAAGACTTTTTATCAGGGCCTGTAGTGATAGGAAAAGGGGCAATGATTTTAAACTAAAAGAGGGTATATTTAGGTTGGCTATAACAAAGAAAGTTTTTAACGGTGAGGATAGTGAGGCGCTGGCACAGGTTGCCCAGAGAAGTTGTGGCTGCCCCATCCTTGGAAGTGTTGAAGGCCAGGATGGGTGGGGCTTTGAGCAGCCTGGTCTAGTAGAAAGTGTCCCTGTCCATGGCAGAGAGGTTGGAACTAGATGACTTTTAAAGGTCCCTTCCAACCCCAACCATTCTGTGGTTCTATTCTGTAAATATTCCATTTTCTTCTTATCACTTTACAGGAGCTTTCTGTACATTTTCTATTCCATGAGGATGGAAAAGGCTCCTTTTGTCCAAAAGCAGCTAGCATAATGGAAAAACTGGAAGCTGACATAAATACTGTTTAGTTTCTTAATTACATTTCTGTACCGACTGTAAGCTTCCTGCTCTTCTTATGTTTCAAATAGTTTGTGTCTGAATAAACAGTTTGCGCCTCTCACAAAGATACATTAAAAGAATTATTTTCCATGTGCCTCAAAGTCTGCCCTTTCCACAGAAGAGTAGAAACAACTCTTACTCTGTCACTTGTAGTTGTGCATATCTTTGTTGTGCAGATCTCACTTTCCAGGTAGTTTTTCCAAGTGTCAAATTCTGCAAATATGTTTTTTTGTGTATATGTGTTCATCAAGTAGAGTGACTGAGCTGTGAATTCCCTTTTTAAACAAAGCCATTGTTCAGGGTTGGGGTTTTTTTTGTAGGAGAGATTTTACAAAGCAAACCCAAACTGTTCTAAATAGCATAGTAGCTTCCAATTAAAACAATTGCAGTCACTTCTTACAAAAGATGATTCTTTCAAACTGTTTGCAAAGTGAGAGTAGCTTTCAGTTGCCCTTAAATCAAAAGATAATTGAGGATTCTTGTACAGGAACAATGGGCTGCTTATTTGTAATTTGTATTCAGAGATGTGCTGCTTTGAAAGGCTGAGAAGTGCATCTTGTTGAAACAGACGGGTTTGATAGTGATATGTTGGACAACTTAATAGCTTGGTTACAATTCATAACAGTAAAAACCCAAATTGTTCCAGTAGTATTGGGAATGCTGCTTTGGAGCAAGCTGATCAATTCAGGCACAGAGAACATTGCCATTTCTAGCTTGCTAACAACACTGTGTGGGATACCAAGGGAGTGTTATACCATATTATGCTAGTAAGTTTTACTTTATGTTGAGAATATATTGCTTTTTTGTGTTTGGCTTTTCATTAATGCAGTCATATTAATCTAACATAAACACCCATGCTGTTCTAGAGATCTTTTTGTGGGGAGCTGAAAGAAGTCTCTCACCTGGGGAAAGAAATCCTTTTCAATGGGGAAATGAAAGAGACCTTTAACTGAATTACTACGTGGAGGGAGAAACTCACTTCTCAGGGCCCTCTTGAGTGTAATCATGGCGAGGAATATCCTGTTAGTGGTGTGCTTGGTCATCTGTTGAGGTTTTAGGGAGCTCTTCTCCCTCTAAGGTTCCCCTTTTCTGGCCTGGTGATTCTTCCTCTTAGTCTTGGTGTGCAGATTCTGCCCAACTGTGCTCATCTACTATTAAGCCTTTCTTAATATTTGTACCCTATCAAAGCCCTGTTTCAATTTTGCATAATGTTTTGGGGCTATTTCCTTTTTTTACACCTTTCTGAACCCTTTGCTAACAACAGCCTTATTTATTCCCCCTGATTCCCCTTGCTTTAGCACAGTCAACGGAGTCTGAGTTTCTGTCTTGTGTTGCTTTGACTCCCTGTAGTTTGAGGAGGAGATGAAAGGGAGAGACTAGTGAACATGCTGCTCCAAAAGCAATGCACTTCAATCAGCCTGTTGTTTTTGGAGCAGATTTCCTTAGAATGCACGTGGCTATTTTCTGGCTTTTAAACCATTTTGAGTGAAGTAGGTTCTCAGGGAAGTTATATAGACAGCTCAGGTGTTTCCCAGTTCATTAGGTGAGAATACCTGCAATATAAAACTTCACTGTTAACTGATACTGGTATTATTTGTTGCAAAAACTTATGTCCAGCCGGTCTCTGTAATGGTGAGAAGCTATCATATTTCTCTTCGGTTATTAGGCTCAGTGATAAGACTGGTTTTGTATGTTTTAAGGCTGTGTCCTTGTTCTGGAATGTTTTGAGTTGATGTTGTCTTGGAAACTGACTTCACTAAGCCTTGATACATGGTTAATATACAGATTATTTTTATCCTAATCTTTTCCAATTGTCTTGTTCCTACTGATTTATTATATCTATTTTTCTAGGAAGCAAAACCTTTTCTGCTGTTGATTCATGTTCCCTTAAAAAAAATATACTGTTGAAGTGTTTTAGAAAATAACATTCTCAAAGCCAATGTATTCTGAGTTCATGGCTATTTAGGTGTAAATAAAAATACTTACAAAAAAAAAACTGTGTCAGGAAGCCTTCTATAGAAAGTTGCTGTTTATGCTTGATTATTTAAAGTTTAGAAGCATCTTTATTGTGTTACTGCTGAGACGATGACTCCTTTAGAGTTAAAGGAATACTATAAACTCTAATAAGTATGCAACACTGAGTGCTGGCTGACTTTCCCAGTATACCGATCTCACTTTTAAAGTCTGGTTACATTATGGCATTTGGGTAATGCAGTTTATGAGGAGTGAGAACACAGGTAGTTCTAGTGGTGCTCACACATGTGCACGTGCGTGCCTACTCTACTTTCTTGGAGGTGTATGTGTACCCTCTTGCTGCTCCCTACAACATGTGGGTGAGAAGGCACCCCATGAGCTCACATGTATACCTCGGGTGTGGGTCCCCATAAGTTGCACCCTGTACTGGTAGCTTACTGTCTGGATGCAAACAGTGTTTGACAGGGAGGGTGCTCTGTCTGGGCTAGGTAGATGCCAGCAGGGTGACTTGTGGCTGTGTCAAACCGAGTTTTGACTGCTGCTGTTCCCCTTCAACTGCTCTTCTGACATTTTTTATGATTTTCTTACAATTTGGTCTGATGCCTCCTTCAAAGAGACTTCTTGTAATTCCTCAGCTACTGTTTAATAGCAGCACAGTGACTTGGGAGTTGATAGTCTTCCTTTTTAGCATGTTTGGGGCAAATGCTGCTGAGTTTTGAGGATTCAACCCCACACCAAGACAGCAAGTGGACTTTATATTTTAGTTGGACTGGTGCACTTTGATGCTAGAGTTAGGATCCCTATCAGCATCTTAACTTCAGTAACAGAAGAGAGACAGGAAGAGTCTAGCAGTTAGAACATATGACTGAGATGCAGTGTATTCAGTTGTAGTTGTACAGATCTAGAACCCTTAGTCGTGGCTCAAGATTCCCATTGTGCACTAAACATTTGTACAAATGTATCTGTTCAGTCTTTGTTATTCAGCTAGCCTTGGGTTGCCTCTCGTGTTTGATCTTCCCCTCACCCCGTCAGAACAGTTATTTACTGTTACATGTTTATTTACCTGTCTTAATATAAGTGTGATGACTTTTACAGCATGAACATGAAAGTTTGATTTTCAGCAATTAAGGTCAGAACCACTCATCAGTAGTTGTTAGCCTTTTTCAATGTTCAGATCCTTAAATATTTGATGGGGTAGATGCCATTCAGTAGCCTGTACACTAAAGCCTAATGACAGTAATTTTTGCTGACACCTTTGAAGTACCCCAAAGGGACTTGTGTGCTATGACTATGCCAAATTATGTGATTGTAACTACTTGTTATTTGATTTTATTTTTTTTTTCTCATTTGTATGTATTTCCTTGACTTTCAATTACTGTGCTGGAAGCTGTGGTGTGTTTTTTCTCAGTATGGTCTATTGTTGGCCTCTCAGGTTTTCATACGTATTTGATCAGCTCCAATCAGACAACAAATGAAGACGTAAGTTCATAATATGTTTCTACGTACATGTTTCTAAATAGTAATGAGGAATTTTTTCTCTTATTCTTAGAGAAGTCATGCCTGCATGCATAATACTGTGAATCCCTCAGTAGGAAAGAAGGAAGAAACCTGGTCGTGCTTGATTCAAAATAGCAGAAGACATCTTTTGGACTGTATTTCTTGTGGCTTGAATATATGCTGGTTACACAGTGTGTCTATTATGATTTACATCCACAGGACCTGTATCTTGGAGTAGGAAAATAGAAGAGAGGAGACAAAAACCCAAGTATATACTGTACAGTAGGGAATTACTAAATAATTTTCAGTATCTCTTTTTCACTGGGAGTCCTAAACATTCTTTGACTCAAAAATTGCTTACTGTAAAAATGGAAAAGTGTGTTGAATTCTCAAAACAAAAATTTCACTCTTTATATTATTTTTTCTTTGAAATTCCTCTGCCAGTCTGACGTCTAAAACCTCTGGCAAGGAGTATATCATTAAGTTAAAGGTCAACTTTCTCATTTCTACAGTTGTCCAATTTTGCACATAGGTTTCCATTGTGTTGGTGTGGAATAGCAGTGTGTGAAGGCTTCGTGTGTCCTTCTCTTGCTAAAAGGAGAAGTGCAAAACAAATGAAAGGAGAAAATAAAAAGTTAGGCTGATGGTATAAAAAGCTTGTTGGAATTCAGGAACTAATTAAGAAATTACTGCAGGCTTTAAACTGTTTTATTGTAATTTTCTGTTGTACCTTTTTTCATAGGTAACTGTCAAATACAAAAGTATCATCTTTGGGACTGCCAAACATATTCTGTTATTGTTTAAGGTCATGGCTAAAATTACACATTTTACAGTAAATACCAATCAATCAGAAAAAGATTACCAAGCATGCTCAGACTGAATTGTGCCTCAGCATCAAGTATCTAAGCAATAGCCTGTCTCTGAAGAAACATGCCATGTTAGTAAGACAGATGAGATACTCTGGTATTCCCCAATTACTAGGTTTAGGCCGACATTGTCTCTCTAGGTGGACCCAGTGTGCTTCTACTATCCCTTTTCCCATCACATAGATGTCTCTTTTGGACTGTTGAAGGTCAGATAGCAGGGAACTACGGCAGTGTAACCTGTCAAAATTTCAAGTAAACTTTTTGGAAATTTCATTTAAAGCATACATTCATTTCCGGTTGGTTACAGTAAAGCATTCTACTCAGTCCTTTCAAGTATCTCACAAACAGAAAAGCAAGATAGCTAAAATAAAATGTAGTATGCGCTAGAAGGTAGTAATGGCTGCTGTTGCTTCATAGTATTTTAAAGCCATTTGTGAACTTTAGGGAAGATAATGTTGTGTGGTATTGCATAGCTTGAGAACTTACCCAAGAGTATGGGAAAGAAATGCTCTATTGCTGACTTTAATGGTTATGTTGCGATTGAGCCTCTTCTGTAGAACATGCCGTAATATTTGTAAAATTAAGCTTAGACCATTATGTTTAGATGCTGAAATTCCTGAGTTTATTGATCCTTTGAGATTTTGGGTTGTCTAAATCTATGGATGTAAAGCATGTGCTTGCTTGTAAGATTTTAGAGTCCAGGTTTTCATTACAGCCCAAAGCTCTAAGCTCTTTGGAAAGTGTGATCATGGGTTTTATCTGGTCTGCTTCTGATGTGAGTAGCATATTGCTGCTTTGGTAGCCTTAAATTTATCTCAGCTATTTTCTGTATTGTATTATATGTGATGCATCTTGTTCATATCTCTTCAGATTAAAGGCTCATGGTCAAATAAAAGAGGTAAAGAAAACTATAATCCATATAGTTATGGCAACATCTTTACGAATTGCTGTGCTGCACTCTGTGGGCCCCTCTCTCCAAGGTAAGAACATCAAAAGTATTGTTAGTATAAATGAAGCCACGTCATTAATCATAAAAAAATATTCTTTCTCATTGTTTGAGTTTATTAAAAAAAAAAAAAAAAGTTTTGTTTCACTGTCCATTAGAAGATTTAAGTAAGTTTTTCTTCAGTAGTAAGGAGATAAGGCGGTAAATTGTAGTTAAACTAAGCTAGCGATCAGATCCTGTAAAAGATATTTAAGATTAAGAAAGGATCTGTAAATAATCCAGACTTTTCTCACCTTTGTTAGATTGCTTCTCATTTTTAAATGTATGCTAGCAAATTCAGATGCATTTCACATGTCATCAACAAGTAATCTTAAATCTTAATTTGAACCATACTTGTCAGCATGGACAGCAGTTTTCTGATATGAGAATTCATGTAACTTTTTTAAGTGTCTGATTTTTGAAGGAGTGCTATCCACATGGCAGATTGTAATCTCAGATGGATTTCTAAGTGTTTTGAACGTAAATAAAAACCTGTTCTGCAGATGTTCATGAGGAAAGCTTAAACCAGTCTCCAAATGGTGAGAGGGGAAACGCCTTAGATTTTTCTATGCATCCTGTTCTTATCTTTCAAAATTGAAGCTATCTTGACCCTTAGTGAATTTTGATACATAAATCAGAAAGTAAAACCAATTCTGTTCTGACTTTAGCCTGTTACGTCCTTAGTAACTAGGACTATAAACCCTCCAGTTACTATTTGATATCCTGTGGTAAAATTTACAGTTTTTCAGAGAGAAGTAAGTAACATTGTTCAGGTCAGAGGAAAAAAACATTTTGGCCTATGATTAAAGTATGGAACTATAACTGAAAGCTAGATATAACTAAAAAAAAAATAAAATTAAAACAAAAAAAAAACCCTGAAACTTTGACTGAATTGAAGCATAAACAAGTTTTTGGAAGTGATATGATTACCTTGCTGGTGAGTAGAAATGAAGTCTTGTACTTCAATCAAATAAAAGGTAACATTTGAAGGTATTGGTGGGGTATTAATGTCTGTTGTATGATAGAAAGTTTTCCTGTCTTTTTCTTATCAAGATGAGGTAGTTACTGATCAGAAATATCTCTAACAGTTTTTTTGATTATTCCATAGCTTAATTGACAGAAGAGGATTTATACAGCCAGATACACCACAATTAGCAGGACCGTCAAATGGCATTACTATGTATGGGGCCACACAATCTCAGAGCAACATGGTAGGAATCATCCCATAGTGTTGTTCATCAAGATTCCTGTGAATGTTTTCCTTCTCCACTTTCATGTGAACTAATCAAGTAATAACTAACTGGATACAGCTGACTTTCTGGGTGGAATGACTTGTTTATTAACAGTAAAGAAAAAACCCAAGGTTCTTTTTGATATATGTTTCACACAGTGTAATAGTTATTGCTCATGGATTCTAAAAAAAGAGAGGCTTTTCTACACTCTTGATTTATTGAATATACTGGCATTTCACTTGTATTTTGAACTGGAATATTCAAGTGTCATGGACTTGCTCTGGTTCATCATTTTCCAGCTAATTCTTGTTTTATATGGCACCTTCTTTAAACTCTATTTCCTGTTTGCTTGTACACTGTGGTTTTGCATAGACTAATGCATTTTAAAAAGCAAAGATGAACAAAGGAGTTTCTAGGGGAGAAATATCTTGAAAAAAGAGCAGGATACTGAACTTCCAATGAACAAAAAATGGCAACTGGATTGTTACGATAGAAGTTTTTAAACATCTTTGAAACTGTGACAATAGTTTTTACTTTTTTTTTTTTTTTTTAGTTGGTTTGTTGTTTTTTGGAGGGTATTTTTGCGGGTAGCATTTGCTATTATAATGGAAAACAGCATTCCCAGTGCCAAGAAGAAGAGAGTAACTGGAAATAGATCTGTTTTCAAAGGCAAGCATCTTACATATGTGCCTATTTTTGAATTGTTGTCCACATATCTTCATATTATGTGGGTTCTAAGACTTTGTCAAAGAAGCCATGAGTTATGGACACCCTCCCTCTGCGAAAAAAGAGGCAGCCACAAGGCCTTATGGGATAATTCAGCCTTTCATTTGAACAAAAGAAGAAAAGACTCTTCCCAGACAGATTAGATTTAGTGTCACTGATAAACTGGTATAAAAATTTTGCTGTAGTTCCTAAGCTGGTTTTAGTTCTTATTTTGAGGACTATATAGAAGATTTGTTAGTCTTAGTGAGAACATGTATTAGAGACACAGTATTAACTCTGAATCTTCTAAGAGGTAGTTGTGCAGAAAAGGTAATGCTCCGTTGAAATTTAACTCAAAAAACCCAAAAGACAATTCTGAAAAGAGAAAAGGGGTGGGGGAAAAAAAGGGGTGGGGGGAACAAAGCTTAGAACCTTAGAAATAGCCTGAGGCCTTTCAAGGCATTAGCCAAAGTTTCTCATTCTGTCAAGGCTTCTTATTTGTGCGGATTGTTAACCAAGGTAATTCCCTGACCTTAAATTGCTGTAACATTTTATGAATTACACTTGCATTGTAAGAAGACACTATCACTGTTACTAGGTATTAATGAGAAAATCTTGTGCCAGTTTAATACAAAATTGTCTGAATTTGTCTCTAGAAATGGAGAAATCTGTTATGGTATTACTTTAAGTCAAGCAGGTACCTGCTATGTTTTTAGAGTGTAATACTCATAATTACACAAATTCTTCAAGGATTTGATCTTATATCCTAAAACATCACACTGCTCAAGCTGGGGAAGGCTAGGCTTCTTTAACAGTTATCAGAGTCACTTGGAAATGTGCACGTTTCATTCCTAAAAATAATCTCTGCGAGAAAGCTTGAAAAATGTAATACATCATGTTTGATATATAGGACTATCTTTAAGACTGTGATGCCATTTTTCTCAGGGTATTATTCCTGGTCTGTATCCAAGACCAACTGGCTTCTAGTGGCAGCTGGCTATCAGCATTGAAATTTCTCCGTCGTGTTTTGTTGGAAACTGTTAAAGACCAGCTTATTTTCCCAGTCTTTCTAACACTAGTTTCTCTTTGCTGTTTAAAGTCTTGCATTTTTTCCTGAGTTGTTTGAAGCATAATAAATAATAAATTCATGTCCTGCTGGTAACAATGCAGTGGGGCATAGCTTTGCCTCTGATTTGCTCGTTTCATGTTTCCCTTTTTCTGTGTTCTAAGGTCAACATTTTTGCTCTTAGGAGACTGCATTCAGGTTCCCATGTCTCCTGTCACATAAAGCAGCAAACAAAACTGATATCACTATTTCACAGTTAAGACCTCAATCTCATCCGTAG
The DNA here is from genome assembly GCF_000696875.1 of Nestor notabilis. Taxonomy (NCBI): domain Eukaryota; kingdom Metazoa; phylum Chordata; class Aves; order Psittaciformes; family Psittacidae; genus Nestor; species Nestor notabilis. The sequence goes on from NW_009919774.1 coordinate 94,951, forward strand.
CAGACTTTCTTTTTTCCTGTCAAAATTAATTAATCTTACTGCTAGCTTAGTTGTTTTCAGCTATTCTGTTCAGTTACCAGATTTCCTGTTCTAATTTAGACAGAAATAATCAAGTAGAACCCCATAATTCTATTTAAACCTTTTTCCCATTAAGTGGCCCCTAGTCCTTTTTCCAAGCTTTACAATATCTGTTTCTCTCAGCTTTCTTCCCAGTCCACAATCTTAGAATCTTCTGAAGAAGTCTGGGAACAGGAGTGCTGGGAAAACCAGCCATTCACTTGCTCTCCCATAAAAAGGACCACAGAAGGTTCTTAAGTGAAAGGCAGTAAAGTACACTTCATGGCAGAAGTAAAACAAGGCATGCAGCATTCCATTGTTTGATTTTTGATTGGCGGTGGGTTTTTTAGAGGAGAAATCTCAGCAAAAAGGATTCTAGAGAATCCTGCAAGAACTTCAGATGCAAACATGAAAATTTCCTTTGGTGATTGACGGTTTAAATAATAGATCATCCAGCCCAAGACTCCAGTGGAAGCAAAAAAGTAAAGGGAAAGTCTTTGTCAAAGAAAAGGTTTCCTTTCTACCTTGTGTCCTCACTGAGAAAGATTAGGCAAAAGATGGAATATGATTCAGTCTTCCCTTCTGGAAGGTTGCATACCTCTTGAGAAAAAGTTAGAAACACTTTCTTGGAGCTGAAGCAGGTAGACAACAAAGAACTGCCAAGTCTGAAGGGGATGTATCTGGTACTACAGGTTGTGTTATTATGGTTTCAGATAAGACAGCCAAGGTGAAATTCCTTGACTTAAAAGCATGTGTAGATAATGGTCTTAGTTGACAAATATTTTTTAAATGGCAGAAGTTTAGCTATTTGTGTGTCATCAGAGATAATTGCACTGGTTTAGCAAGTTTAATGCTTGTGAGTATGGGAAATAAATTATTAGAAATCTGAAGTGTGTTCCAGGATGTTGTGACATAAAATCTTCATGTCTAGATGCTATACTGCTTATTGCATATAGCATGCTAAAATGTCTCTCCTGTCCGTTAATATTAATGGAAGATTTTAACGAGCATCTTCTCACACACTTGTCTTCTCTTATTACTATTCCTTCACTTTTGTTTTTCCTTTCCCTTCCCTCAAATCTTTTACTCAGTGACTGGTGTCTTTCTAAGTGGAGTTCTTGTGCCTCACCCAACTAGCCTCTCATCATTCTTAAAATCTCTCTGGGTTGCTTAGTATTATATTCTGCCTTTCATTTATTTTAATACATCATATAGCATAGCATCATTTTTGCATTTAAGGTCAAAATAAGTATCAGGCTCAGTTTAGACTTTCCAGATACTTTTTTCAGTGCAATACATTATCTCTTATTCAAGATACCACTTATGGGACACTATTTTTGTACTTAACAGGTTATGTGGTAATTTTGCCTTTGAGACTTTGAATGTTTCATATGGGAGCTGCCCTACTCATGCTAGTGACTCAGGTTTTCACGATCTCAGAAAGTTAGGGTTGTTGCTATAAGCAATACTTCATAGACCCATACTATGATTTTTTTTTTTTCTAAATCTTTATAACAGAGCTTTTTCTCCTGTCCTCTCCTTAGTATCTCCCTGATTTTATGACAAACTGAAATTGTTACTTACTTTTTTGAAGGCTGGAAGCACATATAACTTTTTTTTCCTTGTGGTTTTAATCTCCTTTCCAATACATTTGAAATTAATATGGTAGATTCATTAGCCAGTTTCTTAATATCCACATCCTTGTGACAAGCATGGTCACTATGAGCATATGATCTGTAGACCTGATATTTCTGAAGTATTTCTCTATTGCATTTTATTGCAGCTCTTCATTAGTCTGATTGCCCAAGTATCTCTATTCTCACTCTTAAGAATTTTTTTTCACATGAAACACAGTTTTTCACCCCTTACAAAATCATACTTTTCTCTCTTATTTTTTCTCTTTTTTTTTCTCTTTCATTTTAAAATATTATTTTCTTTGCATTTTGAAATAAAGGTTTTTGTTTCATTACCTGGATCTGCATTTGTTTGGTTTATTTTTACTCTGATGTACTGTGGAATTCTCTAATGCCTTATAAAGTAGTAGATTTTGCTTCTATCTTTCTCTGTGTCAGGACAGGGGTTTTTTCTTTGATTTTTAAGAAACTTGCCTGTGCTCCTTAGTGCTTAAGTAGTTCCTTGTGTGCCAAATTCCCTTATTTCCAGTTCTTCCTTACCTTTCCTGGATGTAAGTTCTTTAGTTAGACTGTTTGTTTCTTACTTGTAAGTATCACTGAAAATTTTAGGAACTGTAATAGAATGCACAACATTCATTACCAGCAAGGGTTGCAAAGAAGCCCTCTTCCAAACGTTCACATCAGTATTTCTAGCACTGATCTGGAAACAGGAATCCAGTTGATCCAGAGAACATTAACTCTGATCATCCTAGTGTACTTTTTCCTTTGCTTTTCCTATTTTCGTTATTAGGAGTAAGTATTTCTATCATGACAGTAAAAGGGTCAGCAAGGATAGGAGCTCCACTTTGCTGGGAGTTTTATGAGTGTATTTCCTTGTGTATTTGCTGTAATACTTCACAAATGCAATTTGTCATTGCCTGAAACAAAACTTAGTGCTCTTATCAACTCAACATTACTACAGTCAAGGTTGATAGAGGTTTTTCATTAAAGCATTTTACTTCACAGTTAAAATGGACACAGAAAAAATGCAGTAAATAAACTTCAGCATTTTGCTTTGGATTGAAGTATGTTTTAGAAGCAATTCTTTCAACTGTGCATATTTACTGCATATTTGCTCACACTGCAGACCAGTATTGGAGCACATGAACTAGATTTCTATCAGAAGATAGGCTCCTGATGAACCCAACACACTCTAACCATTCACAAACATTCAGTCTGTAAGAACAGACAGGAGCTAGTCTAGTAAAAGTAAAATCCTTGGAACAGGTATAGTTTCCCCTTTGGCTTCAGAAGTGTTTCATCTCATAGATCTACTCTTGGTGCACTGTACTACTTGCTAGTGGAGCCAATGGCTCCACTGACTTGGTGGGTTTTGTGGCTCAGTTGTTGCACAGTATTTTCAATACCATGATTTTGAATGTGAAATCCTACAGCTGTTGGGAACAGTTACACAGATGCATCCCTCCACTCTTTAGCCATCTGTTGTATCCATCTAATATAGTATTCCAGTGTCCTTTCTGTTACTTCACTGCACTGTCATTCAGTGCTTGACAGCCTCCTCCGAACTTCTTGTTTTGTACTTTGTTCAGAGCTGCTGAGAAAGTTAAACTGCTTTACTCTATCTTCTGAGGACTGTAACAGTTCTTTAATATTACTAGTGTTGAGAAAAATTTTAACAAAGTTAATTTAAAATTCAAAGTAAACATTCTCTTGCTTCGGCATTAGAAATGTGAAAAATATATTGCCATGTACAACAACTATGTTAACATGTATGTTTTGTGTAGCTTAGAAAAAAAAATCATATTTTCTTCAGAAAAAAAAAAAAGAGAAATAATTGTTTCTTTAGTTGTTTGTATTTATTATTTGTGAAATAAACAGAGAATTTTAGGTTTTGTCTGATTTGTTCTGGTTTGTGCCTTTTGATGTGAAAATAAATACAGAGATGGCTTAAAATTTCTATGCATATGAATAATTGAACTTCTGTACTTGTAGAACTTACTGAACTTGTCTTATCTTCAGAATCTTGCTGTTCCTCTGAAACAGTGGAAACTTTAAGCAGCAAATAAAATCACTAGGTCTGAAGTAAGAATGTACTGGTGGAATAATTTATATGGCAGATTTTTAGCTATTTAGATTTCAGTGCTTGGCTTCCTTTTTGTTACAATCATTGGCTTTTTAATTTCATTTGAAATGCTGGCATTGAATAATTCATGTGATTAATAAATTTCAATTAGTTAACAGTAGAATATGGAATCAAGTGAAAACCACCATGCCAACCCTATTAACAAATTTTGTTTTTCTTCTTTAGATTGTGTTGGATGTTTAGGCTCAAGAATAGTTTAGCTGTATAGTATGTGTTGGTTTTATCAGATGTTTTTGAGAGCTTCATTGAACAAATCTGCCTTTTCTAGTATAAACCCCAGTCTATTTCACTTTTGAAAGCTGTTTACAGCCTGTATTTTCCTAAGATATTTCATGTTCATCACTGCTAAACAGAACAAAAAAGAGAAAACCTGAAATGTATCTGAGTAAGTGGAGAGGCTTTAAGGAAGTGACAAGTGCATGGAAAATGAAGAGGAGATATGCAGTGCCTGAAACAGTTTTATAACACTCTATTCAGTGGAGCTTTATGAGGCTACTTTATCTTTTTGATATTGATTGAAACTTGAGTTTGGTAAGAAGAAAATTAATTCAGACTATAGAATGAGTTCAAATAAATTACCTTCAGCTAATTTAAAACTGTGTACTTGTATTGCCTGGATCACATTAATGATTTCCTTATGAAGATCAGTGTTGAAGCTTCACTAAGGCAGCAAGTCAGCTGTTAACATTATTTGTTTTCAATGTACCCTGGTGGTCTTAGGCATTTCTTTGTTATTTAACACTGTCTTTGGCTACTGCATTTCAGAGAAGATGAGGTTTTTTGGTCTTTTTGAAGTTTGAAAATTCAGTTAACAGATTTTTTTTTTTTAGGTCTGCATAGGAAGAGTGGTTGAAGGGTTGTAATTTAATTGAAATAAGCAGGCGTGAATAACAGCATATTAATCAAGAATGAGTTATTCACACTGAATTGCTAATTGAAAGCTTGACTTTAAAAGTTGCTGACAGTTTTCTTAGTAAGGTACTTACACAAGGTTTTGTCTTTAAGCCTGTGAGTAATCCCTCTGAAATGATACGAGACCACTTTAATTCTTCGTCTGGAGCTGTACATTATTTTGTGGGGGGAAAATGGCTTGTAACATATATGAATTCAATTTATGTAACAGGATATCAGTACATTTATCTTTCTGCAAACATAAGTGTTGTTGGAAAATATGTAATTAAGGGTCGGACTTCTGCCTGTCAAAGTATTTGGTCTGGGAGTCCTAAACCACTTAGACGTGTTTAAAGTACTACCTATCTACTGTGATCAAGTAGTCTGCTTGCATGCTTTCTACATGTAATGTGTGTGCATCCATCATTAAGCTATTCAGTGGTGGAATGGGAGAACCTGAAAATACCAGAGGGAAGCATTCATAGTGATGGTTTTCATCATGCAGTAAAGTAAGCAAAAGTCTTTCCATGAGTTTGCATAGAGTATATCACAGTGGCTTGTTAAACTCAGATGGGCATTTTGGGAAATTGCTGTAATGTTAGCAGCAATGGTTATGATTCAGAATATATTGAACAGTTGTTGGAGATTTGTCATATCTTTCAGTAATTTCATATAGATTAAATAAATCAGTTGAAAAGCAGAACATACTGCTTAACCGAATCCTTGAAATCATGACGTGAATAGGCATGTCTTACCTGTGGGTATATTTTTTTATTCTGCTTGCTTGCTTCCAAATTTTCCTTGCTGCATTAGATTTACAGCTGTATTCAGTGACTGTAGTGTTTCTCCTGCACAGCAGAACAGTAGTATGGCAAGTGAATCTTAACAGGTTTTGAAAATCTGCAGATGTTATAGCTGATCAGGCTATGAATTAAATACGCATTGCCCTTGGAAGCTCTCAAAAATCATGCTAGTTTGTGTTAAATAAGCTTAATGTGGCAGTAGATGTACTACCCACTTAGCTAGCTGGACATCATTTAAACACCTATCTGTCTTGTCATCTCAAGGAATTAATGGTAATTTTATATAAACAGTTCTTAGGAGTGATGTAGAGCCAAAAGTGTTCCTGGTAATACTCATTGAGCCTAATCAGATTTATATAATGCTGAATTTTGGTTATTATTGTAAAAGTGCTTGCCAGTGTTTTGTACCTTGATTCTTCAATTTGTCAAGAAACAGCCTAAAAATCATTAAAGTTGATATCAAATTAATGCATCTGCAGTGCTGCCAAATTTCTACACATCCTCCCGAGTATTGAGTATAGTATGGTATATTCTCTAGAGTGTATATATAATGTATTAAACTGGGAAGGGGGGAATTTTTTCTCAGAGGCTGTATTTGTCAGCTGTTATCTTTATAAAACTGCCTGCATCAAAGGAATTCTTCTGAAAAACTTCCATACACCTTACTTCCTACATGTGAAGACCAATTATGAAAAGATAACTTGCCTAGTGTTTTTGAACTTGGAAAGATGCTTTGATTATGCCTTTGGGCGCCTCTCTGGACTGCTAGCTACTTTAGGGTAAAAAGAGTAGTGTGGAAGTGATTCACCTCACTTGGAATTGGGGAGGTTTTGAGGTGCCCAGTGCAGTTAGTTACACATGGTCTGTGCTGCTAGACTTTCCAAATGGCTTAGAACAAGAATAAGCAAAACATTTGAATTGCAGTACTCACAAAATGGTATTTTCAAGGATTACCAAAACGCTTAAGTGAACACGTAAATGTTTATTATCATTTACTGTGGTAGTAATCCAAAGCACTGGCTCAGTTATGCATGCTTTTATTTTTATTTTTTTTTTCTTCCTGGGCAGCATGCAATGGGATTTTTGGGTGGCTAACCGTGCAATGATACTAATGGCTTTCTTTTCTTTTTCTCTTCATATCCCATTCTTTTCCATATCTTTTTGTCCATATTCTCCCTTTTTCTCTGTTGTGTTTGCCTTATATGATTTTGACACCCTTCCATTCTACAGTGTGACCAAGATCAGTGCATTCAGAGCACTAAATTCGTTTTGCAGGCTGCTGCCACACCCCTACTACAGAGTGAGCCAAGCATAACTAGTGAAGAGCTACCTTTACCAGGAAAGACTTCTATCAGTGGGCCTTGTGCAACTCTAACTCTAGGGCAACCAACACCACCATCTTCTATGCCAAATCTCACATCAGATACAGGTTTAACAGACATGATACCGTTAAAAGAGGAACATGAAGGTCATCAGTTTCTCACTCCTGAAGAAGCTCCATCACCGCCTGGGATGCTGCCAAGTGGAAGTCCTATTACACACAGCCATACAATGCACGTCCTGAGTCTAGCCAGCCAGGATTCATTGCATGAAGACTCAGTACGTGGTCTCGTGAAGCTTAGCTCAGTTTGAACAGCTTTTTTGAATATTGCACCATTTCTTGGTGGCTATATAAATATCTACTTAACAGAAATGACACTGCAGTACCACTGTAAGACTTCATAACATGCCTACAATGGAAACTTTATTGCCTAATGGAGTCTACTAAAAAGACAAGTTATTTTTTCAGTGGAGCTATGGCTTCTTTTTTTTTTATCAGGTGGTTAATGGTTGTGCTGTGACGGTGACTGCATTTTATTTTTAAACAAAACCAGAAGTGGTCAATAATCTTGTTTCCTGAAGCTTGGGTACAGCAAGTTGGAAGTCAGCCTGTAACAAACACCATATACAGTATAAAAGAGAGGGATTCTTGGATGTAAGTGTCATGCTCTGTGTTCTATGCTCTTGTAATACACACTTGTTAAGGCTTACCACACTTGTGGCCAGAATGATCTGCACTTACATGTTATGCTACTAATATTTGAGATAGAAAATTACCATTCCATTTGTTAATAAAAAAGAAAAAAAAAAAGACTGCAGATATGGATTTGCATGCCACGCTACAGTATGTGTTACAGTGGTGTTGGTATTAAGAGAAAGTGCTGCTTTTTTATTTGTGACTTTCAAAGTGCTGTTTCACTTAAAGACAGTGCAACAAAGGAATTAATGGACTACATGATGATTTTTTTCCAGTTTATTAAAGTTTATTTTAAATTAATCAGTGGTGCCTAGAAGATGGAGAATTACTGATTTGATCATGTTACATATCATTTAACCTTCTGTTTAAGTGTTTAGAGTGAGGTATTGTGTTGTGCCATACCACGAGATTCTTCCACTCCCTAATGTGATACGATTACCTGTGGACCTCCAATAAAATGACATCCTCTATTTCTTGGACATGCGTACAGTTATCCTTGCACAGTTTCCCTGGGGAAAGAGGGGGATATCATGACTTGTTGACATAATTTGTAAAATTTGAATGGAATATGTTTACATAATGAAACCAAAGCTATGAAGGAAGAGCTGGTTACAATTAGGATTGCTTCAGCATCGCTTATGGTTTTGTTTGAGATGTGTATTTGTTCCCATAAGTCTTTATTTAGAAACAGTAGAGTTAGCCTCTGCTTGGACTGTAATTTTATGTTCCTTATCATATGGTTAAAGGTGAGGGGCTTAAGATTCAAGATACAGACAGATAGCTGTCTGGACAGTGAAGTAATCTTAAATGGCTAACAATAGACTGTAGGTGCCTCCAGCCATCATCCTTCATTTGTATTTGTCCTTTATTTTAAATAGAAATCTTGATTTCATAGGTTTATTCTGTGCTTTTCTGTGCTGTTTTATTTTGTTTAATTAAAGCACAATGAAAAATATTTTTCCTTTAATATTTTAAATTGAAATCTTGATTTCATAGAATTCCTCTGTGTTTTTTTTTCTTTAATTAAAGCACAACAGAAAGGTTAAAGTTATTTTTATAATTATTTTTTGCGACAGCTGGAGAGAACCTTAGTTATACTGAGAAAGTTTAATAGCTTTAATACTGTATTTACCATGGTTTTCAGGATATGGAACATAGATTCTTCTTTTCTCAGGACAAACTAAATGCAGAATGTGCTTTATCTGATGCTTCTACTGCGTGAAAGCATTCGCCAGTTAAGAAATGTAACAGTTCTGTGTTATTCACTATGGTCATTCACTGACACCAGGCTAAAAAATCTTTTGATTTTACTTTCATTGTTGAAATTGAGGGCAATCCGCCTGCAGAAAATCAGTCACCCAGGCTATCCAAGCTTCAGACAAGCTACTGACAAAACCACTGCTCCTCTAAGATTTCATAAGCAGTCTATTTCTATAATTGATGATGCTAGCATTGACCTAATTCAGCGTGTTTTAAGATAGCAACACTTTCTGTCTGTAAGTGCCGTAATGGGTCCACTAAAGAAGCTCTGGCAGACAAGTCTGTCCCAGCTGTTGGAGCCACCCACCCAGCATTTTCCTGAAGCTCAGGCAGTCTCAAATTCTTTCAACAGCGAAACTGTAGTGACTGACGTGTCCCAATTGGCTGGTTTCCCAGTAAGCCCCAAGTATCAGCACTTAATTCTGTGTCTGCTCTTGAAGAGTCAGTGATGCTTATTTTCTTGAATTCATCTTTCCCTGATGTGTCTTCTCATTTATGAGTCCATTTACGTCTGCATTAAAGCAGATGACAGTTGAGGGCTGGAGATACTGGTCTCATAGGCCTGGGTAAAGAATCCCAGCTTTGAGTTTGTAGGCAAGTACTTGATCGAATCATTATATCACAGGTGTCTGTGGGCAGTTAACCGTGGATGCATTACTCACTACACAGAAAGGCAACTCAAATATTCTTGATGTAGTATCAGAACTTTCTAGTTGTAGCAGTAACGATGAGGATCACTATTTTAAGAAAGTTGTTCTTTTTAAGTCTCCCTGAAATACCCAAGGGATATGGAGCTTTCAAGAATATCAACGTCGTGACAACATTTGTATGTCATTGCCACTGGGGAGTAGTGCAGAAAGCTGTACATTCAATAGAACTAGTGTCAGTTTTAACATGAAATGGAAGGGAGAAGAACAGGATTAGCATCTTTATGCTGCTTTCCTTGTGCTCAGGCTTTTCACCGTCATTATTTGAACCTTCTGTTTTGTTTATAAGCAAGATGTGAAAATTACCTAACAAATTGGAAATGTGCTGCTTCAAACAGATGTGCTAGTTATGTACTCGTTCAGGTGACTTTTTTCTTCCTTAGTTTTTAAGATGTGAGCCTTATGTTTTTTAACATGCTGCCTATGTTTTTAAGTTTGCCATTTGAGAAGAAATTACTTTGAATTTGTTTATGTATTTATATCACCCTTATTTTAAATGTTTCCCCTCCCATCCGTCTGGTTTTTTAAATGGTGACTGCCTTGTGAGGACATCTGCTGGAAGATTTCAGAACTAAGTTTATTAACCCATAAAGTGTGGTAATTGCAGTCTTTGATCGACAGCAGGCAGTGATTTAGCAGCAGGTTGATTGAAGAGATGAGAGGTGCCTCTAACAGGGTTTTGGTCTGTTCCCCTCACCTCCTCACCTCCATCACTGCTGTCTTCCATAGTGGGTGCTCCCTTCACTGGAAATTTTATGTACATCTGAAATGAGTCAGCAAAGTAACTCTTCATCACCTGCTCTACAGATTTGATTGTTTTATTTTCCTTTGTTTGAACTATGATTACAAAGCATGCACACTAGGCATCCAAAATGATAATCCTAGTGAATGCTGCACAGGGTTTCCTGGTTTTCTTTCCTTTGACAATTAGTATACTAATACTAAATAGCTCTTTCCATGTTTGTCTGATTTATAAGTGTAGAATTGAAGTGAAAGTTGATATTTTCAGAAAAGGGTTGGGTTTTTTTCTTAAAAACCTAAAATCTTTGAATGTGTAAAACCTGGTTAGTTTATCTGAAAAAAAAATATTTATTCTGCTGTGGCTTTTTAAAATAACATTTTTCCCTTCTAGGTGTCTATATAATATTCTATGTAGAATGAAATACAGTGCTTCATAAAATATTTTTAAGGGCTCTTTATTCTTGTGATTTCTAAAAGACATTTCTGTTTCAAAAGGGGGGTTTATATTCATATCAGTTAAACAGTAATGTAATAAATGACAATATTATTTTATTTTTGTATTACAGTGCATCCTTTATCAACTTTTAATCTGTTCATGTGAACTGGTAATATAGGCAGATGTATTTCTGCATAAAGTAGTTAATACATCCATTAAAAATAATCTCTGGATAGAAGATTAGCTGTTTTGCAGTTGATCCTAGTGAATGATCCTAGAAGCAGCAAACGGATCTCATAAACCCGATGACCTGTGGGATCGCAGTAACACCTCCCACTGTTACAAGGGAAGTGACCAACTTGTGATATCACAGATTTTGTATTTGTTTAAATTTATGCAGTGAGTATAATAGTTCATGGTAAGTAAATTATTGCCTAATGTTCAAAATACTAAATGAAGGAACATCTCTGCAGAACTAACCAAACTGAGCTTCTGTTTGTCTTTTAGTTCCCAAATTCAACACAGCTTGAAGAACAACTCACCAATGTTATTAAGGGATCTAATCTTTACTTTGGTTCTCTTCTGGTTTAAATTGTATGTGGGAACTGTCATGGGGTTTTGTTGTTTGGGGATTTTTTGTTTGTTTGTTTGCTTGTTTGTTTTTCCCTTCCTCCTCTTACCAGCAGTGGTACCCTGAAGATGAACACATGGTGTGCTCGGCCATGGGCCAGCCTGACCTTGTTTTAAAAATCACTTGCTGCCTGAGTGATTTTAATGGCTGAAGTGAAAGGAGGTAGTTTATTTCAGCAAGATTTCAGATATCCTTAGTCCCAAAATATGAATGGAATGTGTTTTAGGCAGCTGCATATAGATTTAGTTCACTTAAACTAGAACTGTCCTAGTTTTCGGGATCCATCTGGGTCAGGGCTTCCTGGGTTTCATTGTCTGCCTGTGAAGACAACTGGCTGAGTGCACTGCCTGGACTTCCAAAAGACTTGTGGGATTAACTGAGCTGTTTAAACCTGTGCAAATCTAGATTAATTCTGAGCTGATGGAGTAAGACAGTTCTATCACCAGACGGCAACTATCTGCTAACATTCAACTGAAGAATTTGAAAGCTCACTGCAGACAATGCAGGGGGAGGAGGAGAACAACTTTCCCATGTTATCAGAAGATAAAATAGGAGTTTGTTTCTAAGGTCGGAGAGGACAAGAATAATAAGATGAAAGGGAGAAGACTGAGTGAAAGCAGAACAGAGAAGATTAGTAGGTGACATGGAGGAAAAGAGGAATTACCTGTAAGCTGGGGGGTGTGTGTGTGGGTGGTTATAAACAAAAAAGCCACATGGGGGGGGGGGAAGAGGACAGCTGTCAGTATTAATCAAGCAAAATTTAAAAAAAAATGCTTACTGGTATTCAAATATGTTTGTGAGAAATGTCTTAAAAATTCTGGAGAAAAAAGGAAGATAAATAAGGTCAAGCTTTGAGAGAAAGCAACTGTAAGAAGATGATAAGAAAATGTGAGGAGTTGGGCTGCCCTCAAGCTCCCCTCCCCTAATATCTTTTCCTACTTGTGTTTTGAAGATACACCTGTAAATATAAAAAAAAAAAAAAAGTGAAATCTTGGTCCCTTTGAACTTGATGGGAAGCTGAAGATATTAACCGTGCTAAAAATGGTAATTGCGTTAGCATTTTGCATTTCTATACTGATAATTGTTTTAGTATTCTATATTTCCATACCAGAAGTGCTATTGCACTGAGGGAAATGAATAATGTACGGTTCTGTGTTTCTTGGTGATGCCTTCATTAAATTTGCTTATCTTTAACTAAGAGTGTTTTCCTAAGGAGGAATCTCACCAATTGGTCCTGAAACCTGCAATTCAGTCAGAACTTCTGTGACTAGTGTGCATATAGATACTAAGACTACAGGCTACATAAACTTTGTTTACAAACCAAAAAGATCTATCCTACAGAGATACATTTACTTTGCAGTATATACTGCAGTCAGTTCCACTGACAATAAAATGTTAATGTCGGTGTTACTTTGATGTATTCTATGCCCTTCCAACTTCAGCTACATTGCCTCTTCTGGAAACTTGGAAAATAGAGTTAATTTTAACCCCACTACATTTTAAATCTTCCCAAACCTGAAGCTGCTAACAGCCGCTGGGACTTAACCTATGTGCATTTAGGTTATAGAAAGGACACAGAGGGACCACCTTAGTCAACTTGGCTGGAGTGGTCTGTGGTGAGAGAATGCTTGGAGCCTTTCTTGAGCTCTTCTTGAAAGCACCGTGTACAATTGAGAAAAGAATATGATTTTAGCAGGCTCAAAAGTATCTCAGTTTGGCCTTACGCTCTGTAGTCTGTCCGTAGCAGTCTTCAGGGATCTGATTGCACTGGGGACCGCCAGTTGGGAGGTGGAAGATAAAGTGGACAATTTGAATGTTGTACTTGTTAGGGAATGAACTTCACAGAACAATGAAGATGGTGGCACTGAAGGTGTTTATGTGAAGGGTACAAGTAAGTGATTCCTGTTGCATATGCGTTTGCTAAGCGTGGGGTTTTTGATAGCAAAGCGTTAAAGTTCTGAGACTCATTTCCTGAGCCTCCTACACTGTCAGAAGAGTGAACAGTAGGGCACAACGGGTTCACACAGTTTGTCACCAGGGGTGGCAAGCAGAAAAGGCCTTGAGTGTGTGCAGCCACTGTTCAGCAATAACTAAAACATCCCTGTGTTGTCAAGACTGTTTTCAGCACGAATCAAAAACGTAGCCCCATACCAGCTACCACGAAGAGAATTAACTACCCCAGCCGAAACCAGCACACACAGTTTGCAGGTGAACCACACCTTTGTTGCAATAAGGTTATGGGATTTCTAATTCCTGCTACATGCCTTGTTATAGTGGGGCAGCTGATTGTGGCTATTGGCTGGAGTAGGCAGGGTGGAACTCCTGGCTGAAATCCTAGCTTATCCACAGCAGGATAAGCTTTCTTTTTTTTCCTCTCTTTTTACAAAGTGTTGAGTTTCCTTCTGGGTAGGTCACAGAAAATTAAAAGCATGCTCCGTAGTGCTGACCAACTGGCTAAGTTTCTAGCATGCAGGAGATACCCGATTTTTCTGTGTACTTGGTTTCTTTCCTAAATTCAAGTGAAAAACAAGGTTCTGAAGTTTCCACAGATTCTGAAAACTTCAATTGAAAAACCTTTTGGAATACAAATGGTGTTTAATCTTTAAGCCAATAGCAGGTTTATGTATTTAGTATTTAATTTATTAGCTATATGACTTTTCATCTCTATTGAAATATTTAAAGAACATCACAGAGTCCTACTGTTTTCATATTCACAGTCTTTTATTATATTTGAAGAAGAAAACAAGGTTAAATGCTTTATTCCATAATCACGAGTAGCAGTTGTTTCTAATATTCTTACCTTACTCTTGAGTACTTTTTCTCCTATGCCAGAGATTAAAATCCTCTTTCATCCCTAAATCAGTATTCTGTAATACATCATACTTTTTCTTTTTTTAATTATTTAATAATCAGACTTCTGACAGAATGAGTCAGGAATACTAAAAATGGTTTACACAAATTAGAAAAAAAAACAAACCCTAAACTGATACTATTTTTTAGTACTTGTGTCACAAGACTTCACTGCACAATAGTAATAGAACTAGTGCAGTTAGTACAAGATGACTTGCTCTAGATTACAGATTCTGATGTAAAAATGAAGCAGAGAAAATTCCTATTATCCGTTTTAGGGTATCTTTTGCTTTCCATCCTCCTGTTTCCTCACCTCCTCAGAAAATGCTGAGGTAAATGAGTTCAGGATCCTCCAGTCTGGCAGATAGACGCATCTGACTCAGCCTTTACACCCTTGGTCACTCCACCCCTCTATGTGATTACCAGCACCCTGGTGTGCCACTTCCCTTCCTTCTGCGGCTCCTGAGAAACCCTCAGCCTGCAACAAAACAAGCCCAGCTTCCTACTGCTCTTTCATGTGGGGATGCTCTTGAAACTGAGGCTGTCATTGAGCTCACCAGGGAGTTTTCCTGGAGGGCACAGCAAGGCACACAGGAGCAGGAGGAACGTCTCAGTTGCTCATTTTCATGAAAAGCACAAGATTTATTTTTTTTACTTTCAAGACTTTTCTGTATAATTTGATTGAAATACATTGTTATTTAGGAGCATGGAGACAGAGAGACACTGACCATCCACATGCATAGGAAACCAGGCTGAAACAAAGAAATAAAACATTTGTGTTGACAGGATAAAATATGCTATAGGAAAGACATATATGAGTGAGGCTTATATCCACAACTCTTTGATCAAATGTCTGAATTTTGTCAAATGGCCTGAATTTCTTCTGCCCTTTCATTCTGTATGTATCCATATTAGTATTTTATTGCACTCTGAAATTAATTTTCCTATTATCTCTGCTTAGCACTTCAGCTCATATTATGGTGCAGTCTTGTAATACAAACTAGACTTCTTTTAAACATAAAATAAACCAAAAGGTAGGTTTCAGCAGCATACCTAGTGCAAACCAAATGCTAACAGGACCCAACTAGAGCTAGTCCAGAGTTTCTATCCTTAAGATGCAAACAGTGTGGACATTAAGTTGACAGCACCAAGTGTCTTGCTACAGAAATCTATGCATATCAAGCTCACTACTTGTGAAAATAGAGGTAACCATAGGGAAATCTAGCCCAACAAACCTGAGTTGTTCCTCTGGTTCATAATGCTGAAGGTGTGCCCTTCCTTATTTAAAAACCAAAACAAAACAGTATCAAAATACCCAGTGTCTGTCAAAATCAGCTTTTGTGAATTTATAGGATGTTTCCTTAAAATAATAATAAAAAAATGTAGTTCTTACATGAGGAAGGCATTAACAGTGTGCCCAGAAAATGCTCCTGGAATTTTGTTGAGTGCAAGATTAACACATGCACTTCAAGAATGTGTGTTCAGTAGCATCACGTACCTCCATAAGCTACTCACTCACTCTGACAACCTGCTTTCTGGACATCTTAGGGCTTGATTTCTTGTACACATCAGTTTCATTAGTTCATGAGCCTTAACATGAATTATTATAAAGAGATGATTTCTGCTGGTAAGGCTTTGTTTTAATTTATGCAGATCTATTTGAGGAGATTAAAGAATTTATTATTTTATCTGTGTTGTTTCTGAATTATGGCAGGTTTTGTTCCTCTCCTATCTGCTCAATAGTGAGTTGCTCTGATCCTACATTCTTGACATATAATAATTAGTGATCCTGATGCCTGAGGAATGGATTCATGGTTTGAGACTGATGGTTGCATTTCTTTTTCCTAAACATTTCCACTGGCTGTAATAACAATAGCATCCTACAGAATTTTATTAATGCATTTTTGCAAGGGTAATTAAGGAGCACAGCACTGATTGGAATACATACATAAAATGTCTTAAAGATATGCATTTCTCTCGCTGACTGTAAGGAAAGAACATCAGATTGCATTAGAGAAAATAGAAACATGCTGTAGTGTTAGATAACTAGATAACATGTTAGATGTTATCTAGTCTCATATGAGTAGTATCACATTCATACAAACTGATACTTGTCTGTGGTTACTAGTATTAGTGGGAATATAAAGCAATAGAAGTTTAAAGAGGTAGCCTTGAAGTCTTTTAATTTAGTGTCTTTCCACTGAGATACACAGCAACAAGTTGTTAATAGCACCAGTACAGTGACAGAAGCATTGCATATATGTTATGAGGAAGTGGAGGATGCTGCATAGAGCATACTATATGATTCCTGATGTCTGTCTGCAAACTAAGCACACGTACAGGCCTGAAAATTGCAACTTGTTCGTACTTTGCCTTACTCTAGATATTAGCCGTTGACCCAGCATGCTATTCATTTTATTGGTGCTTGAACATCTGCATTATAAACATTTTTTATCTTGGTATTGTTCATACCAAGAATTCTGTACTCAAACACACTGTAAGTAAATCAGTCGCAAACCAGAAATTTCTCTGGTGCTTTTTCTGAAGCTGGCTTTTGTTTATTTCTCATAGAGAAAAAATTTTAAAAATGGAGGGCTTCTGTTTGATACAAAAAGGACTTTTCTCCCTTTCCCCATCGAGGAACTCAGCCATACCTGAGACTAATGAATTTTGTTTTCCTGCTCTGTGGTTTGGTGGTAACCTGCAGGACTTGCACAGGCACCAGCAGGTTATCTGTTCCCAGCTGCAGTTTTGTGTGCTGCTCAGCTGCACAGCCCATGCTGACTGGTAGCTAGGTCTGACCATTGCCCTGAAGTGAACTGGTAAGTAGGAGCCAGGTGCTGGTATTGGCTTGCTGACCTATTACGGTTTAAATAATAGCAGCACCCAAAAAAAAGAAAAAAGACCTTTTCAAATCATTCTCCAGGGTTATAATTAGGCAGGTTTATATAACTAAAATGTTTGAATACCAACATGCAGTAAGGAACATGCAGTGTAAAATTATTAATAGTTAAGATAAATTTTACAATTTGCAAGTAATTTAAAAATATAAGCATATGTGTGTCTTTATGTGAAATCGGAATTTGGGGTATTTGTGTGTAGATGCTGGTAAGTTTAGATAAGGCATGGAACTTCCAACAAGAAAAATACAGCTTAGAGGACACAATTTCTGACCCAGCCCCACTTAAAGAATTTGTATGTATTTAGTTTTTACCTTCAGGGGTGCATAAATGGCAAGTGTGGTGTCAGTGTAACATTATTTTTGTTACACGTACACTTTTGTAATTGAGCCATATTTTTTGAACAAGGTAAAGGATAAAAGGAACAGGGAACTATCCTGGTGTGTAGAAAGTCTTGTTGGTTTTTTTTTAACATGGCTTTTCAGCACTCTGTGACTGTTGTATTGGATAATGAATAACCCAAATCAACAATAAAACAAATACCCAGGTTTGATGTCTCTCCAAGGTGCTCTGCTGACTTCATAGAGCCAGGTGCTGTCCCAAGACAGTGGTGTAGATCTGAGGTGTTTTTTCTGACCTCAGATTTAGGCAGTGTTTTGCTTCATTATGTTCAACGGCAAATCTTTTTCTAATGGACAATGCTGCAATCAGTTGCAGTTGTCCCCCAAGCAAGGAACAGGAAATCTTTTTGGGCTTCTGTTCTGTCATTTGAGTTGCATAAATACTTTACCTCTACGATTTCTCCTGTAGTTTCTTCTTCTAGGTGGCAGTTCTGGATGTTGCTCTGCCCCGCTTTGGTTTTCCAATTTGTCGTAAGGAGGATGTTCTACTAGGAAGTTTCTTCTAAAGGAACATTAAGCAGTTCTCCTTTCTTGATTTCTCATTGCACCTCTCTGGAGAGAGGATCATCTACAAACAGAGCTTCAGTATGAACAGTTTTGGATGTTCTTAAGCTGGAAGAGGGTGAGGTCTGTAGCCTTCCGCTGGGGCTCAAATGTCATGTCTTCTCTTCGAGAAGACTTCATATGCTTTTTTTTCCCCTTGCTTTTGTAGATCTTTCTAAGCTTGCTTAGTGAACATAGGAATTTACAGGTATAACAAAGACACAGATAAATTTATGATCAAGTGAGCAGGTAAACGTTAACTTTTTCTGCTGTTGCATGAAATAAAAAATGTTTTCCCCACATATCAAAGA
The DNA here is from genome assembly GCF_000696875.1 of Nestor notabilis. NCBI lineage: Eukaryota > Metazoa > Chordata > Aves > Psittaciformes > Psittacidae > Nestor > Nestor notabilis. Next base: position 113,276 of record NW_009919774.1, read on the forward strand.
ATAGGGGAATAACAAGATTGCGATAGGTTTTGTCAATGAAATATATTTCAAAAACAGACCGAAAGCTACATTCAGTTCACATGGCAAAAGAGCTGCCATGGGGCTTGTGGGATCCGTTTCTGGGCTTTTTAAGTAGTCCTTTTTTCTGGCCACACTCACCTTTGTCACTGGCACTTAAATATCACTTGTCAGCACTACTCTGGTCAGTGTTTGTAATTGCTTCCTGAATTGGAAGGACACTAATTTTGAGTCTGAGCTAGGTGATGGAAGAATATATTGTAATCTCCTCTTCACTTGAAGGCCTCGGAGTATGAGTCTCCTGCCCAAGACTCGTATGTTCTGTGATTCTTGTCACTCGCTGTATCGCTGCAGGGGGTTATTGTGGTCCAGCTGCCAGGCTCTGTTGGTCCTTGCTGAACTTCACAGGGATCCTGTCAGCCCTCCAGCCTGCCTCAGGCTCGCTGAATGGCAGCCCTGCCCCCAGCACATTAACTGAACATTCACCTCCACCCCTCCATACAGCAGCTTGTTGTCATCATTCTCTGGTAGCTTGAAGGTTATTAGGAGGATGTGCACCCACATGCACACAAGCAAGCTCGGGATGATTGCTTAAGTCCATTTTTCCTTAGAAAACTCTTCTACGCAATCCATACAATTTTGTTTTATGCTTTGATTTTCTTCACATGCAAGTCCACTATAGCTTGGACTTTCAGCCATGTACATCTAATGCTCACTAATATCTGATTTTGTTTTCCTGATCCAAGAAAGTATGCCATAAAATAGAGCTTCTTTCAGTGTACTTCTGCAGCTCCCCAGTGTTTCTGAGTTTTATCTGAAGTAATTCCTTTGAAGCTCATTTGAAAGTGCTGAAAGCTTCAAGATAGCAGAGTACTTTGTATAAGTGGCTTGGTGGACAACTCAACCTATAAATGATTTAGTACCTGTCTTTCCAGAAGGGATAAAGCTACATTATGTGTTCTATAATTCAGAAAATACTTAACACTTGAGTGAACAGGCACATACAAAAAGAAACATGATTCACCGAGTATTAGAGCAAATCTGCTGCTTGTAATATTTTTTTCTTTCAGCATTGTTCAATGTTTATCACTCTGTTCATTAATGTCAGGGGTGAAGGATTATGCACACAGGTCTAGAAGGCATTAGGAGCAGTATAAACCTTGTTTAATTGTACTGTTACATTGAAGCATTTAAAAGATATTGGATTATAAATACAAATGTTTGGTTTTTTCTTTCAGAATAACTGCTTATTTCAGTGCAGTTGAGTTCAGTGATGTGCCTGTTCACTCCTACAGAAAATGTAATGGCTTCTAATTTAATTACAACATTTTGTAATCTGGCATCAGTGTAAACCTATTTACTCAATGGTTCTTGTAAAACATTAATCTGAGGCAACAGTGATTCAATGCTTGGCAGATACTGTTTGTACCAGTACTCTGTAGTGATGAGAGTTACATGCACGTGTGAACTAGTAAACTTACTATCCTCTCTCATTTACTGTTTTTATGTTGCCCTCATTAAATTCTGGGATTTGGAGTTTTTATTTGTCTTTTATTATTTCCAAGAAAGTGAGAAGCTTTTGTGTCTCCCAGGAAATTAGCTGATTTTTTTCTGCTTGAAGCCTCCCAGTCTCAAAATTGGGGTAATTTGTTCTCGTTTAACTCATGTCCTAGGTTCTGGAACTGAAAGTTTAGCTCCATGAGGAAGTGAAATGTAGTTTGTAAGAGTGGGGTTTTGTTGTCCACCCTCATTTTCACTGTGAGGAAACTAAATTGCAGGTGTGTGGTCCATTAAAGTTGTTAAGCTGCTGTTAGTACTGCAGAAGATTATGTTTCACAGAAAGCAAAAGGTAGGGGTTGAAAGTGTTAATCCTCAGGTTAAATTGCTAGAAGGGACCCTGAAAGCATCTCACCCATCCTTGTGTCCCAACACATACAAATACCTTTTTCTGTAACAGTTGAACAATTTTTGCTTATATAGTGTGTAATGAGGGAGGCTTTACCACCTCTCTAGGCTCACACCTTCTGTTGCTTCAGTAGCATCACCATTAGACACATTTTCTTAGTGTCTAAATTGCATCTCCTGCAAGGTAACTCCTTCCCATTAGTCTGGCCATTTGGGGCATGTTGGGCAGATGGCTTTTCTCAGCACTGTTCTCCTTGGGCTAACACACCACTGGTTCACTCTGGTGGGGCTCCAGCTTCTTGGCCATGCTCATTCCCGTTCTCCCAGCTCTCACCAGGCCAGCAGCACCCCCTAAGGTGCAAGGTGTGTGGAAAGCCAAATCTGAGACTCTGAGCCCTAAATCCTTTACAGAAGAACTGCTACCCAGCCAGCTTTTCTTGCTTGAGCCATGTGCTTCACTGTTGTCATGAGACATTTGCAGCTGTTCTGTTAAAAAGGAGTAACTGTAGTTATTTATGGAGGCTTGTGTGGCTTGATTAATTCTGCTTGGAAAGGTCTTCAATGGAACAATTTACAGAAGATTTGGAACATCTTACTGAATTTGATTTGATTTTGATTTTTTTTTTCCTAAGCTGCAATAGAGGTGAAGAAAAGCTGGACAAGCACTTAGATCCTAGTGTCTTACCTGAAAGCATAGGGAAGATGATGGAAATTTTAAATAACTGAGTCTTAGTGGATGCATTGTGACAGTCTATTTATGTCAGTTCATCCAAAATTCGTAAGACAACTGGTATGATTCTTTGGAAAGAAATGTTGTCTTCATCATGCAGTTGTGATAAAGTTTCAGTAGAACACAGCTATTGTGGAGGACTTCATGTTCCAGGACTTCATTTCTCACTCATGAGAGTCTGTTGGAGGTGACCATTTAAGTCTTACATAAGGCAACACTGCACAGTGACGGGAGAGGCATTACACTGGTACATCTCTGTCGGATGCTCTCAGCTAAAGTGCTCTCGGAAAAGCTACAAAGCTGGATGGATCGTGTATATGGTCCTGGTAGTTCCTGTGCTCTGGAAAAGGGATACTTGTGTGAGGTATATGTGTGATGGTCTGACCATGCATTGATTATCTCATTCCGTGTATAACATGAATGTCATGTCTTTTCCTCATTCAGAAATGGAGGTCTGTTGGGAAACTTACGGGAGAAGAGAGAAGATGGGGAAGGGAGAAAAGGAGGAGCATATCTTGTATTTCTACAGGGATGAACTAATACCTGTTTTAAGTCTAGGTAAGGAGGTTATTTATACATGGTTCTGCACTTTAGGATGTCTTGTGCTGAAATCATTTGGATATATGGAGCCTGCTTCACTTCTACATGTGAGTTCTGCTTGCTCAGCACAGAGAATAAACAGAGTTTACCCTCCAGCAGCTGGCTCCTGATAGCTCTGGGGAAAGGACCTTAAAAGCAGCACTTCCCAGGCTTTCACCCCAGACAAAACCACAGCAATAGCAAATACCTAGCCAAACGCAACATAATATGGAATTTCAAGCCACCCACCAGTTACAATGCATTTGTGGATTTATAATGTTCAGTTAGTCTCTCAGGCTTCCTTCTCAGTCATGGGGAATACCAGTGCTCCTCAGTAATGCTCCAGTAAGTGCTGAGTCTGCTGTTCTGGTGTGCAGTATCCTGGGGCTCAGCTGTCCCAGCTGTGATCATTCTTCCTCTGAGCGCACAAACAAGGGTTCTTAGCTCCCTCTCCTCCCAAACTGGAGATGCATCTTGCTTATATGAGGGAGATTTATTGCTGCATTCATTTACTTATCACAGAGCTTGAATTCAGCAGTGTTACTCATGTCCTTTGATGAGAGGCTGTATAGGGTGAGAAGGGTGCTACTCCTCACTGGCCAGTAGCACGTGCCTTACGCTGTGGTTCATGCAGTGCTATAAGGGCATTTAAAGGATTTGAAAGGGAGCTTTAAGGGGTGGGTGAAAGGTGTGTAGGCAAGAAACTTTGGGTACATGTACCTCCTGCCCTAAACGGGCAACTACATTTCCAACAGTTCAGTCTTTTCCAAAGTAATTTCCATTATTATTTACAAATGGCTTGATGGGGTAAGAACAGGTAGTTGCAGAGGAAAAGTGTGAAAGACAGAGCCTAGACTGCAAGCTGGGCTCTGGTTCGGCTCAGCACTAGGTAGAAAAGTGCTTTTGAAGACTGGTGTCTCAGCGAGCAGAGGTGAAAGTAAAAGTCCTCAGAAATTATTGACCTGGAAAACTCAGAGCTCTGAACTGGCCACTTGGCTGAAGCTAGAGATTACACAGGGAATAATAATTTTTAAAAAGTAGGAAAGAAAAATTATAATAACCATTGCTATGGAAATTTGATGCTTCACAAACACTCAACCCTCATGTTCTTTCAGGCTGTGTTTCTTGTTGTAAATTGGAAAGCGGTGAAAGCCCTGTTCTAAATAGAAGGCAATAGTACTAACAGTTTTCTGTAAGGTTGGGAACTATTTAAGGCACATCTGCACAGTAATCATAGGCTAATTAATCTTTATGTTAAGTCAGTAAAGCATCTGGAGTAAGTGTGCTGTGCAGACATACGGTTAGTGACTGAGTCGTAGGACTCGGGAAGCTTGATCACTAACTTGCAAGTTGTTTATTGTCATCATGTTTACTGTGCCAAACGTTCTACAAACTGGTTTGGTTCATCTTGGGAACTAATGTTGTGTTACAACACAAAGATGCAGTTCCCAGGCAGAAAAGCAATTTTGCTTAATTTGAGAATTCTGGGGTTTAGGTTTATCATGTTCTGCAGTCCCCAGGTGTTCCAGGTCCATGGAGTAACTGAACTGTGATGTGGTTTAAGTATACTGCATTATGGAATTTTCACAGATCAAGTATTTTTCACACAGGCACTTACCATATGTACTTAGTATGTGCAAATGGCATTATATTTCTTAGGTGGAATGTATTTCCTATGTTTCACTGCTGAAAGAAAGTTTGTGGTAACATGGGCCATATGTTAAATGCTATACAGGGAAAGCTAATGATAGCTAAAGTATCAAGAGAATGAAGTCTAATGGTTTCCAAACTATTTCTCAGACTACCTACAATTTTTGACCTTTAGTAAAGTTTTGAACTTTAGTATTCCATAAAAAAAAGAAAATATGAACTGTTCTTGTTTGTTGCTGCTGTGGTTGCTTCACTAACTTAAAAGAAGACCAGTTTTTAAATTTCTGTTAGATTTATTACCTTGGTAAGAAACAAATGGCTGTTATTGTCACAGGGATGGTATCAGTCACTAGGAGAAGGGCAGTTATTTTTGTAGTCTATGAACAGAATTGAAAACCTCTGGCTCTGCCAGACTGTCCCAAGCAATGTTTCTCCAGTGTCTTCGGTGCAGGCAGCGGAGCTGAAGCTTGTCCCTGCTCTTTGGGAATCTGTGGGAACAGATTGCAGCCTTGGTTCAGAGGATATTGGTGCAGCTCTGTTGACTTCGTTATAAATCTGTCCTTCAGGTTACTGAGGTTCAAACATACCAAGATGTTGAAAAGCTAAATCTTGTTTCTCATCCCCCAGCTGCCTCTTCAAGCATTCAGGGAGGTACTTTTCTGAGGCATGTTGCTGCCACCTTCCAGATCCTGAAACAGTGTTCATGGAGTCCTTATTGCTTATACCACAGTGAAAAAGAGCTGGGTCTTACACGATGATCATAGGTGTCGTGGTTCAAGGCTAGATGGTGCAGCTGTGGCAGGAGACTGTACAAAAGTGAATTCAAACTCTCTGCTGCCACAGCCAATGCCATCACAGTAGCCTAGGCTTAGCTGATTATATCTTCAGGAATGTAGTGCAGCAGTAAAGAGCTGGCAGAGTACAAGGGTCCAGGCTTTCTCATCCAAGAGGAATGCAGTGCAAATGCTACACAGTCATGGTGCCACTGGAGATATACCCTCCAGTGTGGAGATCTTGCAATGAGATTACACCTTGAGCTTTTTATTGCTGCCAGGGTAGTTCAAAGCAGTGACCATGCAAGCTAGAGTCCCTTTTTAAGCACATAGGGTTGGAAGAGGAGAGGAAATATTCTGACTTTTCATATTTGGACTGTGACCTGAATGAATGTATCTATCTCGTTGTTCGCCTAGATCAACTATATTCACTAATGTCTGGCAGACTTCTGTGCTGAGAGAGTCGAGAAGCAGTGATAAAATGGTAATGTCATAATGCTAAGACTGGCCATAGAAGTTGCAAAATAGGAAAGGGAAGATGAGTTGCCTTCCAGCTTCCTTCCCTTGCAGTCTAGATCTAACCATCCCCAATGCGGAGAGCAAGTTCCTAAGTAGGCCAAGTATGCCAATAACTGTGACTCCTCCCACACCCTCATCATTATCCAGAGCTGAACATTTGCCTGTGCTGTAACTGTCCTTGTTATTGGCCTTGTAGGTCCTTATTATTACCTCCTCAGAGTATGAAAACCAGTATTTTCTGTGATCTGCATTTCTGCGTGGTACATAGGTCTTTATCCTTAAGAGAGTATTACTTCTTTTATCCTTTCAACCCACATTTCAAGGTGATTCAGATATCTTCATGTTATGTAAAATTTCTACAACTTTGAATGGAAGATACAGATTATTTTCAGTCCATTTTTAAATCATACTGAAATTTGAATGACAATTTTCCAGGTTGTAGCTTTTATTATTATTATTATTGATTGATTGTTTGGGTTCTTTTGATAAGATAATAGATTGAAAAGAGAGGACAAGTTGTGACTTCAGTCAGCTGCTGGCAGTGATATATGCCTACAATAGACACAGGGGAATGAGGACCAGCTGTATCTGCTTGGCTTGCAATCGGTCTCCCAGTGCCCAGATGAACAAGAAAAGATGCCAGCAGCTCAGTGAATTCTATTTCATTCTGAAGCATTTGCTCTATACAAATTACCTTATGAAACCAAAAATTAATAACTTCTTTCCTACTGAAAATGACAGTAAACAGCAAAGAACTTCCCTAAATTAATTTCAGCAAACTTCAGAAAAAAATCAGGTTTTATCTTGCTCTTTCACTGAAATTAAAAAGCTGTCATGTAGAAAAGTTTTGAAGAATAGTATAGTCCTCTTCCCCAAAAATCAACTAGTAGATCAAATCTGTTCAAAACAAACTTAATTTACATATTTGCTCTGATTTAATTCCTTGAGAGCAGGAGAGGCAGCATCTTGTAGTGTCCTGATAAATCATTTAAGCTAATTCAGTCAGGACTGGTTTCACATTAAAAGGTTCCTGAAACTGGTTAATTTCTTTATTTCCTTATTAATCAAGATATTTTAATCAGTTTGAGATGTCTCTGTACAAGTAACAAAATAAGTCAGAGCAAGTTTCAGAAGTAGAACTATGTGTTACTATAAGTTACATATTTAAACTTTGCCTCTTCTTTAGGCTTAATGACAAATACAGCATAGAACTAGACCAATGAGTCACATTTGTTTGCATGGCCAGGAGGAAGATGCACTACATCCTGCCATAAGCAGTGAGGAAATAATCTCTTCCAGGACGTGCAGGCCTGAGATACGAAGCCTGATGATTTTTAGCCATTTAACAACATCCAGGATGATGGTGTTCATTTTTTGTTTAAAAAGAAAAAAAAAAGGTGGTTTTGTGTATCCCTAGAAATTTCCAATGCTTTTGATTCCTACTAAGATCTTGGCACTGTGATATGTGTGGTAGTGGGTTTCCCTAACTACTCAGTACACATTGTCTCTTTAAAAATAACGTCTTAACCTCTAGTCCCTCACTTTTGACCTCCATATTAAATCTCTGCTTTTGTCGGTGGGTTTTGGTTTGGGTTTTTTTGGGTGTTTGGTTTGTGTTTTGGTTTTGTTGTTTTGTTGTGGGGCTTTTTTCCCCATTGCCTTCTGAGATAAAGCAAATAGATGCATTGCTTGTCCAAGGTTCGTTTATGGTACTAGCTGATCAGTGAATTTAGGTTTACTGTAATTTGCTTACAGATAGACACATGCAGGGCCAGTTCTTGAGAGCAGGAGTCCTGAACAGATCATATACCTCTTTCTCAGCTCTTCCCATTCAGAAGCCATCTCTAGAAACAGCTTCCTCCAGAACTTGCATCCAATTAAGTCACTTTTAGGAAAAAATAAGTGTTAAGCATCAATCTCTGTTCTTGAGATTTGCCCCCAGGCAAACCTCACCAAAATTCCTTTTATGCTGTCTGGGCTGCAGAGGTGAACAGGGGGTTCCTTTTGTGCAGCTGCCTGGCAGTACAATAAACTGTGGTTCTTTAGCCATCAAAGTGTGCATTTAAATATATAAAACCTTCTTCAGCAGAGGCTGAGACAACATACATTAAGCTCTCCATAGAGCACGTTTCACCATAAAGTGGACAGATCACTTACATGACATTTTCATAGTGCCTGCACTGGAAGCTACAGTGAGTGTCACTGTGCATGTCATTTTGACTTCTGGCCTCCTGATATTTGTGCAGCAGAGGCAGAAGCCAGTATCTGTCACTCAAGCCCTGTGCTCAGCCTCTGATGTGTTGTTTGCTTTTAGGGTATATTTCTGTAAACCCACAGGGGTTCCAGCTAATGTAGTTGTATTCCAGACAGCTTTAATTATGCCCATGCTTTTCCTTTCCTCTCCCCTTGTGCCTTCTTTTAGTGAAATAAGACCCCCTGATCCATGCTCACTTATTTAACAATGAAAATATCTTGGATTCTACCTTCTCTAGATGACAAGCTGTAGACAATAAGAAGGGGTTGATCATGCTATATATTCTGTCTTCTAAAGGTGCAGTTGGTATATTCTCTCTTCAGGGTGTATTTGCAACAGAGAACCTCAGATTAGCAAGGTAGGATCATTAATATACCCCATTTTGCTTTACTTTTGAGTCTGGACTTTCAGTTTTCTGCCTGCCAGACTTTTTGCTGTCCTCTCCTGCTTCAGCCTGACCATGTGCAATTGCCTGCACAAATGTTAAGCTCTATTAAGTAACTACCACTTCAGAGCCAACCTGAGTCCTAACAGATTGCAAACCCACTGTGAAGCAGAATGCCCTTCCGCATGAGGCTGGACAACATTCATATTCTAGATTGCAGGTTGTTTCATATAATTATGCATGTATTTGATATGAGTATATGAATTTATAGGATAGTACATAGTATGATTTTTCATGTAAAATTAACAGGATTTAATGCACGTAACCCATTACTGCAGGCACAATATTAATTAAATGACTTCAGTGCAGCATAGCCTCTGTGAAGAACAGCTTGCCCATACCCTAATTGTGAAACAGACAGTGAGTTATCTCTCCCTGTGACATATTAGTCATTGAAATATCTTTTAATCAGGATCTTAATCAGCATGCTTTGGCTTCTCTTTGCTAAATGTGAGATCTGAGATTCTACTTAAGACCAGATCAAACCTTCTGCAAAAAGAGGCCTGGGGATGTTAAGGGATGAGATCTCTGCCAGCAGAGTGTACCACAGCCCTTTGCTGGGGCAGGAACTGATGTACCAGAGTAACCTTCCTGAGCGGTGGCAAAACCTGAGTCTTTACAAGGGCTAGGAGTGGGCTCTATGCTTCCATGTAGGAACTTTCCCCCGTTTCAACTGAGTTGCTGCTGCCTTGGGATATTTAGCTGTCAGGGTGGGCTGTTACTTTTGTCTGAGGTGCTGGTACAGTACCTGTCACTGTCATGTCTGAACAGTTTGTGTTCTTGCAACTAGCCCCGGGTACATGCTGGCAGAGTGGTTGGTGGCATGCTTCACCTTACCTGTGCACAGTCTGCCTGTGGCCCTGTGCTAAGTATGGTTGTGCTCTTCAGTCACCTCCCTTCAAGTCTTGAAGATGGCCTGCTAGTGCCTTTGCTTCTCTGCCAGCACAGTCACACCCAGGTAGTAAAGACCAGCTCTGCAAAGACAGTAGGCACCTTCCACCTGCTTTGGTGATTTTGGTAGGAGTGGAGGGACATAAATCGGTGGCTGGGGTTTAAATTCCTTTGCAGACTTCCTGTGAAGCATCTAATTTAGGCCATGTTGGAGCAGGGAATCTAAGTAAGCCTTCCAAGGCCAACTGGATTGAATAATTTACTGGATTGAGTTTCTTCTTCTGAACTCTGCTTGACCTCTTTTGGGGGTGAAAAAAGAAGTCAATTCTTCTGTTCCTGGCCCACCTCAACTGCACTTCCTCCCCAGAGCGAGACCCCAGCACAGCCCCTTGCCTTGTGGATGGGAGTCTATGGATGGTGCTCTGCGAGGGCGCACACATGCCCAGGTTCTGATTTCTACCCTTGCTGGGTGCTTCATTGCTGTGTCCCTGCAAGAGCAATAGGAATCATAAAGCAGCCGGACAGTTGGTGCCCTGGCAGATATTCAAGCTCAGCTGTGTTGGCCAGAACTGCGTAGCTCCCTGTTCCATCTTCATCCTGGCTGAACTGATAAATAAAGACACCCCTCAGTTAAAGAGCATTTCAGCTTCTTCACTAGTGCTTTGAAATATTTTCCTATCTCTTCTATCTGTTAATATTGGCAAGTGCCTGTGTTGGCAGATTCTTGTTTTGCCAGCTTTCATGCTTTTGTCAAAAGCCATTGGGTTGCTTTTCTAAGCTTCAACTTCTGCAGCCAAATGATAAATGACAACTTCTAGCCTTGTTTTTTATGACTGAGGAAGAAATGCCACCACCTCAGAATTTTAAAACCTAGGGGAAAAAAAAACCCAACAAAACCCAAACTGAATCTTCATTGCTGTTAATAATAAAACCATGACATGATACTGCTAGTCATATTATGTGTAGGACACATGGCAGTGAAGAACCCTTACCAAAGGTCATGGAATATAAATTTTGCCATGAAATTTTGCTAGGAGAAATTCTCCAGGCTATAACACACTGACCCAGGTCTTCATTCTGTATTGGTGTGGCCATTCAGGCAGCACTACTTTTCATCTCTCATGCAGTAGATTTGTTGGTGTTATGATGGGTATCTACAAGGTCCATCGCAGTTAGCAAGGACACTCAGGTATGTTCTGAGGCAGAACAGTTTTCTTCCATCAAATGCCTCTTGGTGTCCAAAGCTTGGCCTATTGGCCCTACCTGTAGCATTTTCTGTGACCTCTTTCCAAGGGGAACGTGGCAACCAGCCACCCTCTCCGAACTGTTGGTAAGCAAAGGTAAACCATGACTTCCTTTGTTACAGCTGGGAGACAGAGAATACCTTGGTATCTACATTTTACCAGGTGCAGGGACCTGCACTACTGGAGCTCAGGAAGTACATTTCAGAGGTTAAAGATTAGCTGTAGTGTACTACACATCACAGTCCACCTCTGCCCCTTGCACTCTGCTCTGCTGAGGGCCAGCTGCCTTGGAGAGAGAGCTGCCTCTGCTCTCCAAAATGCTTCCCTGCGCTGTTTCCTGGGGAGAGCTGTCTTGCCTAGTCAAATCCAGCTTCTTTGTCCTTTTTCAGCAAGAAAACTAAAGGCAGAGAGGTTAAATGACTAAGTAAGGCCAAACAATGAGTCAATACCAGCAGCTGAACTGGAATTCAGGAGTCCTTGGCTTCTGCTCCTGTGTTTTCTCTCTTGCTCGAGGAGACGGGAAGCTGAGAGGCAGGCGCCTGCGAGAGAGACAGTCTGCAGAGGACCAAATAAATACTCACTTGTGTGTGAGTGAACACAACCTCGTCTGTCTGTGCCTAGTGCTCTGAAAAGGAGTTCAGTGTGCACTCCTGCCATAAATTGCAGAGCCAGATCCTCTCCTGCACTGCAGCTGCTTTGTGCTGCATGGAGGAGCATGGCTCCAAGCATGGCACGGCTGGGAAGGAGAAGACCACCTCAGGCTTAGCATGCTGTGGCATGACAGCCTTCCCTGGGACTGCCAGAGGGGCTGTACCCGGAGAGGGAGAGGAGTTGTGTGCACCCGCAGAAGGCTGGCAGTGGAGCACACTGTGGGCTCCTCCAACCTCCGTGATCTGGAGACGTCTGAGGACGGGGGACCTCACAATACACCAAGATCCACTTTGCTTCCAAGTACTGAGCACTTTCCTTGGCCACCCCTTGTAAGAGCACAAGGAGAGGAAAATGTGTTACAGTGTTAACACAATAGATGAACATAGCTCTTCTGAAAGCATTGCATACTTCTGATCATTATTAGCTTTATGGATCCAGATGGTTTGATGCCAGATTTCAGTCCAGATTGGAGCTTGTACAACTGAAATACATCCTCTCAGTCAGAAAGCTGCTCATGGAAAGAGCAATAGACCTTGAAATGCAGCGAATGGCAATATTGGAAATAATTTTCTTACAGTGTCATTTGATGTGTAGATAAAATTTTAAAACTTAATTGCTTTATGTTTTTAATGTATAACTTATTTAAATCTAATTAATTTGTCAGGGGATAGTGTGATACTTGAATTAAATAAAGCTAGGTTGCTTGTTTCATGGCCCGGACATTATGAGGTAACTAAAAAGTTACTTCTTTGTCCTCCTGCCTTTTTCTTCCAAGATACTTTTGACTGTTTCCTGCCTTTGTTTGGCAGAAGCATCCAGTTCTGTCACTGAGCTGACAGTCATGGAGGGTGTTGTGCTATATATATGCTTTACGCAATATTTGTGTCAAAAAGCCTCTATCTAAACAGACCCAGTGTCAGTAAAAGATGACCCTTGAACAAATGGTCTGAAGTCCCAGAAAGCTGATCTCTCCCAAGAGTGACTAATGTGAGGCAAATGGAAAACGTTGGTCTGAAACAAGTCAGATCCAGCTGCATGCATCTGATTAAAAACATCAACTGCTGGACATCAAAACCAAATAAAATATGAAACGTTTTGATTAAGCGAAACCAGGAAACTGTTACCATTTTTAGGATGCATTCAAATGTGTCAGTATCTTTTACCTGATACACTGATACTTTCAGTGTCTATTTAAAGGGTCTCCAGACAGTACATGTTGTAACTTCTATCCCAAAATACTTTTGTTTCCTTGCATCCAAGATGGAAATTACTGTCCCCCTTCACCATTCATCTTCAGATCAAATACAGCTGCTTTTTCTGTAACTCAGCTTTTGCTTTCCCGCTGGCCTTCTGTGCAACTGGTTTTTTCCAGTCTTGTATAGGTCTATCTGTAGAGTTTTCTGCACCCTACATAATCGGAGGAAAATGGCTTTCCAAAACTTTTCAAACGCATCACAAAGTACAAAGTCTGAGGAAATCTGAGAATGCAGCTAGAAGAGGAAAAGTCAAGGTAAGGAGAATTATGTCATTTCAAACACAGAATGTGATCACCAGTTTACCTTAATTCAAAGAAATTCGTGTCAGCATGGCATGGGCATACAATTCTGTAAAGAGCTGAAAATGATTCCTAGTATATAGGGTACAATTTGTCTTAGGACTTAGATACCAGTATAATGGTATCCTTAAGTATTTGTGGGCCTTCTGTCAAACGAAAACCATGCTCAGTTCTTCAGTGGAAAAGGAAATCTAACTCTTAAGGTGAATGTTTAACATGTCGATTGCTTAACATGTCAATAATCATAATCACCTGCTTCTAAAAATAAATTTAGTAATTGCAGCCATACTCCAGCAGATCTAGTGAGTGCTGACAGTTGTGGCAAGATTTATTTCATAAAAGATACTGCACTTCTTTCACAAATAACACAAAGTGCGATCTCAACAGCACGTTTTCAGGATGCCATGCTGCTTTGACTACTCTGATCTGCTGAGATTGGGGCAGGTGGCCTGACAAGGGATTCTGCATAGCGTGCAAGGGGCTGATTGTCCTGGTTGTGATGTGTTGTGGCAAGATAAAAAATGTAGGAACCAGTTTTCAGGAAATTCAATCTCCAGTGAGCAGCTTGGGATACAGAGCAGAAGAGTACAGCAAATCAGAGCTGCATGAGGTGCTGTATGTTAATGCCCATGTGTGGTTTTTAATAATTTATGTGAGACAGAAGCATTAGGGGGACAGCAAAGAGGATTGCTTTTAGATCCAGCATGAAGTGGTTTCACAACTCTTCCGAAGAAACAAGAGGAGCTACTTCAATACAGCAGCCCTTACTTCTGCATGATTTGTTCTGGGGAATGGGTGAGTTGGTCCATTACACACAGTGCAAGGGAATGTCCTCAGCTGTTCCAGAGGATGGCAAAATAAAAGTTGCCTCAGACTGAGTCCGTCTGTCTCCACAGTATGTTTTGCCACCCCTGCAACAATATTGTGATAACAGCTAGTTCCTGATCCCTCTCGCATATCCCTCTAAGGCAGACAAGGGGTTCAGCAACCTAAGTTTAGCATTATGTTGTTCAAAAGATAACCTCATCTCTCAATTCTTTTTCCCCCAAGTAAGCAACACAGTTCTGATGAGTGGAGAAGGTAGGAAAGGGAAATGCCTTTTTGTAGAATAGAGGCCTCTTATTTGCAGGATACCATCCATCTTCTTAGGATGTGACTGACACTGAATTTCCTTCACTAGCTTGTGGAAAAGAAATATTTTATCAAACATCCTGAATTTTGCTCCTGTTTGGGTCTAATGATGTAATTTGCTAGTCAGGGCAGTTCTGAGGCACTTACACATGCAGAGGTAATTGTGAAGCACTTTGAACATCTTCTTGAAAATCAGTTCATCATTATGCATAAACCCAGTCTGAAACAGAGGCACACAGATACAGCGGTGAGAGCTGATTAAAGGTATGTAGGTCATTAGGGTGAGATTCAAAATTAGATTGTGTTGGTATGTGTTCTCATTGCCTCCACTGGATGCAACCTCAATAGTTTCTATGTGATTTTAGGAAAAAAGATGTGGACTCTTGCCAAAAAAGCTGTGTTAAATCTATTCCTCCTGATGTAAATCTAATTATAATCTAAATCATATCTATTCCTAGGATGTGTAACAATTGCTACTTCCTCCACAGTATTTGTGATATGCATCATAGCAACTACCAAGGGCTAGCTTTTCTAAGATTTCTATGCAGTGACTGCAAAATTCTTCTGGAAATCTTTTCATTTAATGCCTGCATATAAGCTGAGCTTATTTGGAAAGCAACTTTGGGTTTATTTGGAGAGTTTATACTACATTGGAAAAAGTAGTCAGATAGATATTCCACATAGGAAATCTATATGGAGTCAATTCTGCCTTTACTTGTGTTTATTGACTCATTTTCTTCAGCAGGTCTCCCTGTAGGAATGTGAGAGTAAAAGAAAAAATAGGGGAC
Source organism: Nestor notabilis (assembly GCF_000696875.1). Lineage (NCBI taxonomy): Eukaryota > Metazoa > Chordata > Aves > Psittaciformes > Psittacidae > Nestor > Nestor notabilis. The sequence continues at coordinate 128,409 of NW_009919774.1, forward strand.
AGCTGACATTGTTTTGCAATGAAAATCAGCACTAGAAACTGTAGAGACGCCAAACATGCACATTTGCATTGTTCCAGTATAGATCTCAGATCTCTTGTTCTCAGAGACATGATCTTGTCACTATGTTCTTCAAGGTCCTCCTGACTTATCATGCTGTTCTTATTTGTGGCTATTGCATATGAATAGTGTAAATGGACTTTATTGGCTGACAGTGGTGGAGGAATGATTTGGCAGAAGAGTATGATTCACTGCCTGAAGAAATTTGGCCAGCAAGTCACTAAAACACATGCACGCACTTGCACACACACGATGCACCCATATCTAGGGAGGATATGTAAATAACGAGTAGCAGAGAGTCAGTTAAATGCCTGCTGGCCCGTCAGAGTTAAAGAGCTGAGAAAAGGAAGTTGCCTACAATCCAGAGCAAAGCACGTGATGAAATAGCAACAAACTCATGACTCAGGAATCCCTGAGTGGGTAATTCAGCCTTTCCAGGCTGCAGTGGTGAATCACTGAGTGTTTTTCTGGGTGTGAGCCTTCAGGTGACAGGGACAGTGTTGGCCAGAGTGGAAGCAACCTCAGCAACAAGCTCACTGGCACATATCAGGTGCCTTTCTAAAGCAGAAAGGCAGTGGGTCAGCAACGCAGAGCACACAGCTAGGGCTTAATTGTAAGGTTAGGATTAAATAACAATTTGTCAAGACAGAAATGCACAGCTTTATTATACATCTGAGACCAGATGAGTGCTGTGTTAGCATCTAGCTCACCAAATTTATGATTATATATGCTACCTTCAATAGAAGAGTAATTCAAACTGCACTGAAACAAAGTTGTAAAGGCAGCAGTGACTGGAACAAAATCTATGAGGGGTTTTCCCCTTCTTTGCCATTCTGAAGCCCTGATGGAGAGACATTCAGTTTTCAGATTTAGTTTTGAAGACTTGTATTCAAATATAACTTCGTTGTAGCATCATCAAAACCAATGCAGTTACATTAAGGATGGATTTGGTCATCTTCCTGTGATCACAGTATGGAGTATCCCTCTTAAAACTATAATATTTGAACAAAATGCCTAAGAAACCTTAACATTCTCCAGAGTTTTTAAAGTGCCTATGAATTTTTGACCAGAGTAAGTACAGGTAGCTGAGTATACTTATACAATAGGTCTCCATGACATTCTGTAAAAAATATTATCTTGTGTACCTTCAAAAATAAGTCATTGAAAAAGTGAAGAAATAGTGACAAGCTAGCATAGCAAGTAAACAACTAGCTGTCCCTACATAAACAGTATTCCTGTGCTCCAGGAGAACAGACATACAGACATCACTGTAATGGTACTGGTGGCCACCACCTTGTAGGTTTTGGTGCTGTAAACAAGGATTTGGCTGTCATGAGTTTCCATGACCTCGTTGCTCACAGAAGTTTCCGTTGTCTGGGCAGAGCTGCTGTTGCTGCAGCATAGCAGTTCTCCCCCTGGAGAGGGCTGGCTGGGGAGGGCAGTGGGGGAAAACTGCATTGAAATCTGACAAATCACTGCTCCCCCTCGCTGTTACAGGAACTGTAAGAAGTCAGAAAATACAGGACTTAGCCCAGTGTACCTCCCAGACTGCCACGTAGGAAAGTCCACCAACAGCAACAACCTAACACTGAAGCCTTCTGCAAAATTGGTGGTTTAGAGGGCAATCAAATATCATAAGATGTCTCTGCATGTTGGCAGGCAACGACTGCCTGCTTATTGTACCACGTCATGATTCTATCAGTAAGAAGAGGTTAATCTATCTGCCCAACAATAGTTCTGACCTGTGGCCCACATAAGGCTTGATCCAAAGCTTGTCCACAATCAGTAAAGGGATGTGAGTCAGGAACATGGTAATTGTTTGTATTAATGAAATATTAGAATTAGGTATTACATTAGACTCCACCTTGTGAAATCCTTCTCGAATTATCTTCTTGCACCCAAGAAAATACACCATTTACTTGCATTAGCCTGTTTCTGTTTGGAAAATTACGCCGTGCTGTGTAGCCTCTCTAAGCGACCCAAGATTTGTTGAGACTAAAACTATGTGGTGGTTCCCAGTGTCAAGATAAATCTATGCAAGGTCTCTTGGACTAGAAAAAAACCACATAATGTCTAGTTTTAAGAATCATCATAAAGAGCATAGACTTGATCAGAGTGTGGTTTAAGAGTATTTGAGTAGTGTCAATGCCAGTAAACTGCTGAATGGAGTTAATTGAAGAACTCCTTTTCTGACCAGGCTCTAAAGTCTCCACAAATAAAAGATTAATATTTCAGCTATATTTATGTTGTTATGAAGAGCTGAAAAATGAGACATGAACAAAAAAATCCCCAAAAGACAGCAGTTTATGATTTCCTGAAGTTTGAGAGAGTGTAAGAAGTTTTATTTTGTCTTGAACTGCTATTTTAAGGGCAAAAAGGAATTTCCTGTAGTAAAAAACTCTCTCCGCTTTTATAAATTCAAATGTATATGTTCCATCAGCTCAAGCAAAGTCAAAAGATTTTGGAACTTGGCAGAGGTTTTTCTGATGAATGATTAGCATTTATCTGACAAATAATATTGCTTTGTTTCAGTCTCAGATATGATAAAAACACATCTAAGTTTTAAAAGCCTCCTCAAGAAATCATTACCATCCACTTGGAAACACCCTTTGCACTTGGGAACAGGGGGAATGGAAAGTAGCATGCTGTGCTGACTGTGCCATCCTGTAATTCTCCCTCTTAGAGATGACCCTGATAAAAAGCTGCTCCCTCCATGCTGGCTCTGGAATTTTCAGTGGCAAGAGAGGAGCAGATCTGGTCCAGGAGCATCGTCTTTTGCGGGGACAATTTATCTTCCACAAGCCAAAAGAAATGGCTGGAAGGGTGCAGCTGATACAGGGCATGTTGTGAAGTAGCTACAACTCTTTGTCAACACCACCCTCAATCTGTTAGCACTTTGACTTTAAATATGGTCACTTTTTGCAATATTTTTCTCCCACTTAAAAGTTCTGCAGTCCCTGGGAGTATGAAGTCCTATAGAAACTTTTTGTTTGGGAAACATAACAATCCAATATGATCATAAAATATTACACAATTCATACTGTGCATTAGGCTATGTTTACTTCATAGACCCAGTTAGTGATCTTTCCTAGGTCAGAACCAAGGACTTTTATTCAGAGGTAGACTCCATCCACCTACATTTTAACTCCTTAAAAATAGGAAAACATCTGGCTTCTCTTCCTCTGGCCCGTGGACGTCTGCACTCAAAAGTCTTTCTTTGCTTTTATTTGTAGAATAGCACAGAATGAATGGTCTGTGGGACCAGCTCCTCCACCCAATAAAACCAGTAATGTCACAGAGAGGACTTTGTGGACTGAATTTTGATTGTACACAGGGTCTACAATTTTGGGTGATGCTTGTCCATCTCTGCTCTTTTATTTGTGTGTTACCTCTTGCAATTAGATTTCACTGCAGTAGATGACTTCATATTTTAATGCTGTCGAACTTTTGCCTATTTGATCAGCAGAGGTGCTGGAATCAGGAGACTACTATGAGCTCTTGCACATGCTTTCCATATAACCTTGTGTACCAGGCATTTGGGCTGGGCAGTATCATTCTTACTCATGTTGATGAGCATTTAAAACGCATGAGCAGTCCCAGTGACTGCTATGAGTAAGACACACGAGTGAGCAATCACCAACCTGAGCTAAAGGTTACAGTCTTGTGCCTAACTTCTCTGCACCTGGGTTAACTAGTAGGAAACAGTATTAATTAACTTCCTCGCTGGGTGGTGTAAGCTAAAATACCTTAGCAGCTTGGGAAGAAAGGTACTGCGAAAGGATAGCAGACTGCCAGTATGGAGTTATTAGGCTTCCTACTACCTGTTGTGATGTTTGGTAGCCCAAATAAAGCTCTTTCCAAAGCCTGAAACAGGAGACTTCCTCCTAGGTGTGAAAGAATTTGGATTAAGGCCCAGTGACTGTCTCTGAGCTGTGCTCCCACCTGGCCTCCTGCAGAGCATCTCCCTCAGATCAAGCATCATTCCCAGTTTTTTTAAGATTTAATCTTCTTTGTAATACATTACTAAAAAGCTGGACTGAAATCCATTGCAATGTATCTGTTTCCCACACAAGTTACCAGTTCGCCTGGTAGGGGTTGGTTGGTTTTGTTTGTTTGTTTCCCTTTGAAAGGAAAAAAAAGTATCCATTTTGTCTCTGCCCAGATGAGGCAGGTTATGTTTAAAAAAGATGCTCTTAAGACCCCCACCCCCAAACAAACCAATAATAAATGCTACTTAAAACAGGTTTAATGTATTTAAGTGATTACGATCACCCTTTGTCTCTACCCAGTCTAGCTTGCTTTTAAATGTGACCTCCTTTCTTTGCCTAGACAGATGCTCTTTGTCTGCTGGGACTGCTCAGCTGTAAAGCCATTCTGACAGCTACCTCGCTTCCCAATCTCTCCCAAAGGGCCAAGACTCTTCCAAGTGGTTTCCTCCTACTGAAAAGACTATAATTAGCTGCTTCCCCCTTTTCTCTCTATTTAAAATTGGCATTGTACAGCCAAGGAAGAAATTCCCATCTTCTGAAACCTCATCCCCCATCCTGTCCTGCTTTCAAACATATGTAAAAGGAAATGTTATGCTATGGGAGTGTAAGCACATTGTTTAACAAAGACATCATGCCAAGTTTTATAGTAAGGAATCAGCGTTTTCTTCCTTTCCCGTTAAGCTGTGACTTACCCTTCTGTTACCCAAAATAGATAATAACTGATTGGTTCTGATCTATGACTTCCTCCCCATTTTACTAAACATTAATATTACCCTGTTTATTTTGGTAGCCTGAATATAAAGATTTACTTTGGTGCTTGAGTATATTATTCTCCCTTATATCTAAGTAATTGCATGTTAAGTTTTCCTGTGCATTTCTATCATTGGAATAGCTTTTGAAAATGTAAATCCAGCAGCAATACTCACAGATTCAAAGACTTCAGCTACGAATGCATTTTGATAGAGTGTTAGGAAAAATTTCTTGGCTTATAAGGAATTTGAAGATGAGAAGTCTCAAAATCTTATAAGCAGAGACTTTTTTTTTACAAAAATACCATGTCACTATCAGATATCATTGTTCATTCACCAGAATTTAGTGTCGGTATTTTTAAGATTCTCCAAAAAACCCCCAACGACCAGCATCTTCTATAAACTGGGTCTGCAAATTTATGAAAGTCATCTTAGTTAAAACAAATTATCCAGACTTCCCTACTCAATTATGCAGGTCTCAAAGCTCAGCTCACCAAAGAAATGATTGAAAAGCTATTTTAAGTTATTTCATGTTCATCCTAGTCAAGCTTTGTAATCAAAATGTGACAATTAGCATTCCTTTGTAATTTAAAACAAACGTATTCCTTTTAAATTTATTACAAATTTATTCCTTTGTAATGAGTAACAAAGGAGGATATCTTTATAAAATCATTTTCTAGCTTTTTGCATAGGCTTTGGCAAGTATACTCTTATCTACAGAACAATGTGTGTTCAAAAATAAATGCACACCACTTCCAGCAGCAATTCTGAATTATTATGGAAGCATAGGACATTTTGTAGTACACATGTTCACTAATTAAAGTCCTGTACCCATCTAGGTCTTCAGAAACCCTAAGTCATGTTGCTTGTTTCCACACTTTGTTCCTGTTGGTTGTAGCCATCGGTTCACAAACCTGAAGTCTTTCATTTGCTGAATCCAGCATCTCCACCCAGTCCAACAGGATTCTGCATGTTTATACACACTGATTTCCAAGCTAATTACCCTATCAGACCCATAGCAAAAGCACTCATTTCAGTTTTGTCTTTCAAACTACACAGAGGATTAGACAAATCTCACTTATTCCCTAACTTTATTAATTAGCATTATTTGGAAGAATTTGTAGTAGTCAAAATGCAGTTAGTTGAACAGGAAAACATGTGAGATGTGAGCAGTTTCATCTATACTCTTGCAAAACTTGGAGAGTATTCAAGATCCTTATTCTTGTCTAAACCTAAGCTTATTGCTGTGTTTTCACAGTCAGGATCTCTAGTAATGTAGGCTCTATACACTAGTACATGCTACTAAAGTAATTATATACCCTAGTAAATCAGGTGTGCACGGGAATGTTCCCAGATACCAAGGCTGATTGGCATGGCACAGCTCACATCTGTGCTGGCAAACACAATCAGCTTCCACAACAGCATGGCTGCCTTGAACTGCCTATTGGGAACAGTCGCTATAACATTATTGTTCTCAAACTTTGCCAACGAGTAGTTTAGGAGGGCATTAGTTAGCATGGGCCAAAACGGAGCCAGAGAACAATCTGATGGTTTACCATTGTATACGATTGCATTTCTCCTACCCATATAGGCAGCACAGAAGACTGTCAAACCTCTGCAATTTCTGGTGGTAAGAGTAGTGTAGAGGCTTGGTTCTGTTTTGCTGGTATATTGCACAAGTATATTTTGCGTGGTTTGATGTTGAGAGCAACAGCAGTGTGCCAGTTCCAGAGATTTTGTGACTATGTGGTATCAGATAAGAGAATTAGTAGCCATTGCTGGGACTTCTTATGCTGAAGTGATGAGCTGTTCTACCATGGGATTACACAGTAAAATAAATGGTTCTATTCTTGTTTGACTAATAAGAAACCAATTTGACTTAAAGAGAGGCACACTTACAGTGTGACATCCTTTATCAGTGGAGACAACTTTCTGCTTAAGAGAAAGAATGGTCAAATAGTAGTGCAAGAATAGTGGTACAAAGCTGAACATACAGAAAATATACTAATCTTCCACCCTTTATTTTAAAACAACCTTCAGTCCCTAATGCAGCCAGGGCACTTCCCTGCATGCTTTTGCCACTTGCAACAGAGAATAAGCCCTAGAGGGCAAAGTGCAGCAGCAGCAGCATCCCTGATGGGCCCCAACCCTCTGTGGATTCAGGTTGTCACTGGGCCAACACAGACTTTCATCGTGCAGCAAGTCTTCTACCGATGGTTTAAAACCAGACTGCACCACTTCTCCTCACTTGACTGGCTTACTGTAAGCCCACGGCAGAATCTGCTGGTTTAACTTTTCCACAGGATGATAACATTCAGATTATTTTGACATTGTGAAACCTGGACTCTGCTAAAGCAGGTAGGAAAAACAATAAACCATATTAGGTTATTCTGAACTGTCTGCTGGCATTCATGTCCCTGAAGCCAACTGGTAGGAATAACAGCTATCAGGGTCAGTTATTTTGGAAAGATACTTGAAGCAAAAACTGCTAGCTAATAGGGATACCTGACGGAGGTATGTTGTCAGAGGAATGCAATTGAAAGCAGCCTGAAAGTTTCCTTCTCACATCCCCTGTAATTAAACGTAATAGAAGTCAAGATTTCTCTTCAGACAAAACTCTCAAAAGGAGGACTCTACATCTTACCAAAAAAAAAAAAAAAAGAGAGAGAAAAAAATTTCTGCAGAATACAAAATCCAAGGCTGTAACACAGCCAGAGGCATTTGGCTGAGGATGGCGAGCCAGCGGCAATTGCTGCAGGGGAAACCGCTGAAGATTTGGCTGCAGAGATGTTTCCACGCAGTCAGCTGGTGTGAAGGGAATTACAAAATCTACATGGATGGGAGATATCCCTGCTCAATCAGATCTGGGTATTCTGATGGTTGAGTTAAAGGAACAATCCTCTTTGTTTAAAGGAAGCACACCTGTCTATCGGATTGGGCATAGGACACACTTGAATGGACGTGTCTGTCTCAGGCAGCATCTCTTAGCTCCAGGTGAACAACTTTTTTGCAGAAGTTTCTCTCTGCCTGTTCCCATCCTCTTCCAAGTCATGCGACTGAGAGGCTGGGGAGTTTAAGTGTATAAATCATCTGTCCTCAAGGAGAAGTCTGAAGTTATAACTGCTTTTGTGCAAGGAAGCTTCTGAGCAGATGCAGCCTGAGAAAAAACAACAACAAATGATTGTTGCCAGCTGGGGTTGCAGCCGAAGCTCAGTAGGGTTTGGCTGGGGACTGCTAGGGAGCAGTGAAGAGGTTAGCAGTGGAATAAGTAGCCCAGGGGATGCAATCGGAAAGGGGTTTCTGTGTTGGGGAAACAGCTTAGCAGATTAGAAACCCACTGTAGGGACCTGGATGAGGGAAAGCCCTGACTTTTATCAGCGTTGCAGCTACCTCACTGACTTAGGTGGTCTGCAGTGACTAGGGGCTTTCCTCTCCAGAGACACTGAGGGCCTGAAAAAAGTGCTAGGAGACTCTTCTCTTCAATTTGACTGTTCTTAAACACTCAAGGGAAAAGAAACCTCTGGGTCTGGTGTGGAGTTAAAGCTTTCAACTTCCCCTGCAAGGCAAAGAAGGAGGTGGTTAGGAAGCATGACAGAGTAGCCGGCTATTGGAAAGGTGGGGAAAACATTCAGTGCGGATACAGTCCTTCACAGAGAAAGCCATGATTGTAAGTAGGATGTTCAGGCATTGCCATGATAAAGCTATGAAGGTATAGTACAGCCGATCTCACACCTCAGCATCCGCGGCAGCAGCAGGGCACCATGGGGTGATTGTCATGGTCGGGAGAGCCTCACTGTGAGGAGAGTGAAAGTAGCGGCCAGCAAAGGTGTTCTGGGGACTTAGAAATATTTCTGGATATTTAATATCCAGAATTAAATTTCCAGTCTGGAAAAATCAATCAGGATGTTTGCAGGGAGAAAAATCATCCACAGTAATGATCTTGTCTGCAACCAAGACAATTACTGAAGTAATATTATGGGAGAAACTTCTCATGCTACCTGGGAGTTAAACTACCGAATAAATTCCTTCAGCCTGAAGGCTACAAAATGCCTTGATAAAAACATAGACAAAGAAATATAGTGAAGTGATAAATTGAGAATTGGAAGGAGAATATGCAGTTGGAGCTTGCAGTCATAGTGCTCCAAAATATCTGGGGGGAAAAAAGAGTGGATGCTGCATGTTTACAATGGAAAACAAAGCTTGGAAATTGAAGATTCACAAAACAAAAATAGCAATATTAGTAGATTTTGTGGCACACTGCAGTGCTCAAGGGGTTTGTGTTGTGCTGTTTGGGTTGGGGTTTTTTTAAATGTCATATTACTATCACCTTTCCTCTTCCATTTGTTGTCATTATCTTTGAAGGGGTATCCTTTCAATTTCACTCTTCTGCAACAATATTGTCTGTAGCAGTATTTTATGCTTGTAAAAATCTTGGGGTGATGTATAAATGACAGGCACGCAACAGCAACCTTCTGATAAAGAACACCTTTTGGGCAAACACATGACTAGAAACAAACTGAATGATGTGATATTGCTGAAAAAAAAGTACAGGTGGAGTTCAACCCAATGCCAAAAGGTACTTTGTGGTACAGCAGGTCCTCTTTTTGTCCTCAGCACTTAGGTAAGCTCTCTGTGATTGACTCTAAATGTCAGCTGTTAGTTGGATAGCATAGCGCTTTTTTGTTTCTTCAGTGACTGTTTTTGATGTCAAGAGCAGCTGTGTTCAGTCTTTTTTGTCAAAAATGGAAAAAAAAAAAAAGAGCAGAGCTTAGCATCTGAAAAAATTGGCTTTGTGTGGCTAACCACAAGCAAGGCACATGACCAAGTGCTGCATCTGCTGTGTTCCCCTTCAGTTCAAACAGTTTGGACAACAATATTCTGTGAACTTAAAGGGGAACTCTCAATTTACAGAATGCATTTAGAGCTCCTCATTGAAGCAAGCTTCAAATTTTACCCTCCACCAACAAAAATAAGAAAATCTGTACTCTGGAAAAGGGAGCTGCATAATTTACTCCCCTCTCTCTTCTCTCTTTAACCTCAGCTGCAAGGGTCAGATTTCCAGGAAATATTTGTAGATTTTTGAACATCTGGCTTTCCAGGGTAGCTAGAGCCACCTCTACGGCTGTTTCTGGTAGTCTGAAGAAAAGAAGCATCGGCTAGTTTGAATATCTTAATACTCACATGCAGAAAGATATGAAGCACTTAAATCCCTAAAGAAAAGAAGCATCAGCTAGTTTGAATATCTTAATACTCACATGCAGAAAGATATGAAGCACTTAAATCCCTAAGGTATCATTTTTATTTTAGCACTGGTAATAAATTAAATACTTGAGTAAACTTACTGGTCTGGCGAGTAATAGTGGATTTTTCAAAATTACTTGAATGCCTAGTCCTATAACGTGCCTTGGAACTGTCAACTCTTTAATACTCTTACTAGTGAATGGTCCTGCACCCTGCAACCAAAGAAAAATGTGTTTTTGCAAAACCTAAACTGAGGCAGTGATTACAAAGAAAACAACATCATAGATACTTGAAATTTTCTGACCTGCCCACAGTCACATAATTTCCTCAGCAGCAATGCAAGGTATGCAGCGTACAAAGCCTCTTTTGTAGCCTAGCATCTAGCCACAGGCTTTGCTTTTTCTTCTGTTGTACATTATTATCCCTTTTCTGGGAGAGCATGGTCTTTACTGGCTACAATGTGCAAAAGCAAATCGCAAAAAGTAGGGTTAAAAAGGGACCTCAAGATTCCAAGCTCCTTCTTCAAGACAGGAAAAACTACATAAAAGGATTACATTTAGTTAGAGTATAACAAAATTCATGAAAGCTTTTACTTTCTCCCTTTATCCCCTTTTGTGCTTGTCTGGACTAGAAGACAGTTTATGCACTGAAGATGTAACATATGTTGGTATGAGAGAGAAATGTACATGCACTAGAAAGAGCCCTCATAACTCTTCCTCTAGCTGCAGGACACCTTAACCCTACTAGAGAAAATGCAGATGAACAATAGCTCCTGGAAATTAATATTGCTTTGCATTTGCTTTGGAGCAGTTCTTGTCACCTTGACCTGCATTCAAGATGGGCTGATGAATGCTGTGGGGGCTGCTGATCAGCAGCTTCTTCATATGAAATAATTTCATTATTAATTATTTCTAAAGGAAACAGTGGCTCAAAACAAGATTTAAGGGGTAAAGGACACTAAAGCCTGGTTTAGTCTTTTATTAAACTCATCATATAAATGCTATAAGACTGAATTTCTTGTGTGTAGTAACAGAGTCAGCTAGAAACCCTGAAATCCCCCAAATAACGATAATGAAAACACACACAAAAAAAGTAATGAAGTAATAAATCTGTTAAAATTGGAAAAAAACAAGCAGTTTGAAACTCAGAATCCCATTATTCCAAAACATCTGTTTATATCCTGGGGAAAAAATTGTGAATGCTGTGTTCTGGAATGCCAGAAGACAAACATTAAACCAGGGATGCAACACATTTGGGATCCATTTTGGTCAGGTCAGTAAAACAATAATTCTTATGAAGGAGAGCACCTAAATTATTTTTTTTTTAAGTAAAAAGCATATGCTCATGACAAATAGCATTCATCCATAGGGACTGCAAGTTTGCACGATCACTATCACAATGCAGAGCAGAGCGTGCCTTATGGTGGTTTGATACTGACCATGCTGTTAATTTGGATGTAAATGTAATATACGCCAAGTGCCCCTAGATTAGATCCCACTTTCATTAAGCTGTCTTGAAAAATGCAGCTTGGTGCTACACTGGCAGACTCATAGCGTGCCTCTGCTCCCCTCTATAGAGGCTCAGAGACAGGAGCAAGAGGGCTCAAATCCATCAGGTTAGTCCTACAGCCTTCTGTAGCTTTCTCCTCAACGAGCTACTCAGTGAGGATGAATAACTGAACCGCCACCTAGACGTGACTGGAAAGAATAATTAATTACACCATTAGTATGATTAGCAATCTTGTGTCAGAAGACAACTTGGGTGCAATGGCTTCTTACTGTTGACAGGAACTCGTCATAGGTGTACCTGTACATTTAATCAAAGTACATAGCAGATCACACTTCTCTTGCTTTGCTTGTTGAGACTGCAGTCCCCTGAGATGGCAGATTATGGCAGCTGGCAGAGCCCTTCCACAGGACAGGAAAAAATGGAAATACGCCACAGGCAGTCAGTACTCCAGATGGAAAGGGTCAGTAGCGGAAAGAATCAATAGTGCTAATGGTACATCACTTTTGCTAAAGCTAGCAAACAGCAAAATGGAAACATTTATACCTTCTAAAATATTGGTTTTGCTAAACTGTATTCTATTTTTCAGGAAAGCTGAGTTCAAAACCTATTGACCTCAGCAGCCCTTGCATTGAAATCCAGATGAATATGAAGTACGAACAAAAAATCCAAATGCAAAGCAACTAAAGTGCATGATACATACGCATGCACAAGTATCCTAGCTCAGATGTAGGCATATATATTACACTATCAATCAGTGTACAGGTCAGAAGGGAATGCAAAAAGCACGAATTACATTAGTGTTAGGTGTTTCAGGAAATCTGGTTTATTCCTTGCACAAAAAGCATGATTTGTTGTATCATTCCTTTCAAAGCTTATACTGCTAAAAAAAGATACATCTATCACTGATTATTCTGCTGTAAAGGCAGACAAAAAAATACTAGAATTGGTCAAAAGACTTGTACACTTAAAGAAGAAAAGGGAGAAAAAGAAGTTGTATCACACGCTATTATCTAAAGAAAGAACAAATCATCATGACCAAGCACTCTCCTCATGTTGCAGCCATAGTGCCCATCCAAACGATCGGCACTAGGTGTTTAATCCACAAACCCCCTCTCCCTGAGTGTGATCAGATTTGCACTGAAACATGACCTTTGCAATCAGCTTCACAAAAAAAGGAAAAAAGTGCTCTCAAAAAATTGTCAGTGTCCAAGAGAATATTGCAACATCATTCATTCTGTCTCTGGAACACCCCCAGTTCTTTTCCTATGTAGCTTTTTTACGTCTTCAATGCTCAGCAGCTGTCTTCATGGATTTTTAAAGAGAAAATTGAGCCTAGGTAGTCCACTATGACTTAAAACTGTTGGCTTCACAGAGACGTGTTGAAAAAAAATACAACACCCTCAGAGTACAGAATTTAGCATGGCATAGCATTGCACTTTTCCCCTAGTGTAAAGAAAACAGCATATTCATGCACAGCACAAAACCAATCTTACATCTGTGTTTATTAAAAATGTAACTATGTCAAATCAGAACTTACCTTGAAAAAGGCCACATAGTACACTAGAGTTCAGATAATAATGACATTTAATTACCAGCTCTAAGAAGACAAAATCCTTAAGTCAAAAGCAAACACATGAAGCACAATTCTTCTCAGAACCACTTATTCAGAGACAAATTCAGAAACTGAAAAACTTGGGAGGAATTTGGGTGCAATTTTAAGTATATTTTTCTAAAGCAGCTTTAATGAACCACGGAAGTCTTGCCTTAACATCCAACAGTATTTCAGGATCAGCTGTCTTACTGGTTTGATAGGGATCTTCAAGCACTCTGTGCGGAATAAGGTTGAAAATTGTGTCTGTAATCTCTTGAGCACCATTTTAAACTGCCATGTAAAGTCCTGGGTAAATGAGAGGCTAATGTGCTTTGGTGCAAATACCCTGTGATTCAAGAGTTCACTTCCATTCTGCCCAAAGACTCCCAACATAAAAGAAAGGAAAATAATTGTATTTTTAACTCAGAACATGTTTCATTAAGTGTATTTTTCAGATGGGATTTGCAAATAATGCCATGCTGTACAGAGCGACGCATGAACGGTATTCAGCAGCTGCTCCCCTGCTGCTCTCTTCAGATAAACATTAGGTTTCATGGATGTGGCAGCTCCTATCATTTTCTGTCCGATTTTGGAGGAGGGAAGGAGAGAGAAGATAGAAGGGAGCAATATTTTATCTATATCCTCTGCCAAACTTCTCAGAAACACCAAAGAAATGGTGTTAACCCAACTCTGAAACAGGAACGCTGGTCATCTGAGAGGAAACACAATGACACCCAATCAACCTCAAGGGGAGAGGTAGGTGAATCTGTACGGGTATGCCTTTTGAAGATGAAGAATACACTAGAGCTATTTTTGATTCATAAACTAAGACATTGCTTAAACAGTTCTTTTTAAGGCTCTAGAAATGTGAAATCTCTACCCCTTCTTAAAACCAGAAGTGTATCTAGCACAGCCTGCTAACCAGGAGAAATCCAAGGTATACCACCTCAAGGGGCTCCTGAGAACAATAGCATAGACATGCAAACCATGGTTCTTTCTCCACATAGTTTTCAGCTTGAAGGTTATCTGAATAACCTTGTTTTTCTTTATCATTTCAAAGCTTATGTAAGTCAGAACGTACAAGGTCACTGACTTTCCCTCATCTTGAAGCTACAGGCAGGCCTTGCCCAGCAGAGAACAGTATTCAAGTAAATGTTCTCCATGTCCTTTCTGAGAGTCCATCTTTGATCAAAAAATTTGCATAGCACCGTTGGCAGGAGCTTTTAATTTGATGAGGGTCTGTGACAGATCACTTCTCACTGAACTCTGCTGCAGCCCTTGTTCATGGGAAATACTGCAGACAAATATGCAAAAATACATACTTCATAGAAATCTGTAGAGAACATTAAGAAAAGGTCACTTCTGTGCTGGGTAAGGGATTTTCTTCTGTTATTGCTTGTCGGGATTTTTTTGAAGTGGAGATGTTTAACTGTTAGAGCATGCACTGAGGCTTTAGTACAAAGTGAATAATGGCGCTGATAAGCTCCACGCAGAGCACTCAACTTCCAACCTATCAAATACTTAAGTATGTAAATAACCCTCTGAAGCCACTGAGATTTCTCGTATGTCTAGTGCTAAGCAAACATCTAATTAACTAGGACTCAGCTTGGTAGCAGAAAATCAACTGGTTTAGAAAATTTGGGAAATTTTAGGTGATTTCATTAGCAGTTTGTTGGTATTTGGCCCTTTGTGTTAAGCAATGATAAAACTTGCAGCTAAGAAGATATGTTTATTTGCAATCCAAAGTGATTCCTAAGAATGTCTTTGTTAGTACAAGAATTAAGGGCAATTAATTGCAAACAGTATTGGAAGGATCCCATAAAAAAGAATTTTCCTGGAACATTCTCTCACTCTCAAAGAAATGTTAACATTTCCTTCATTCCTCAAACCTGCCAAGCAGTGCTCTGCTAAAAGCATACTGGTTGGCAGCTGCTGATGAAGCTTTTCTGGCGTTGTTCTGATTGCAGGTAAAAAATGACGCAGACTGAAGCTTATGCAAAAGTTTATTACAAATCACATTGCAAAACATAGCACCTGGTGAAGGGGTAGAGGGTACTTCACATACCTATTGGTTGGGGATTCCTAAACAAGACAACACTGGGCCACTCGATTTCACACCTCTATCCTTTTTTAAGATGCTCGCTAGATGACCAGATTAAAACATACAATGTTGGAAAGACTGTTAGCAAGAAGGTGGAGGAACAGGATCCCTTAATACAGAGACAAAGCTGGCTTCAGAGTTTTGCTACTACAGCGTCTGAAACACCAGTCTGGAAGAGAGCATACGGTAAAACTGATCCTTGATACAATACCTCAACTTAGAGGTGGTATCATAAAGGGACGTTTGTGGGCCAAGCACAAAGATTTCACTTTACATACTCCTGTCTTAAAGAATAAAAAGTTGGAATCATTGTATTTAATTGAATTCTGAAAAAGTTAAAAGCTGCAGTAAAGGAGCTTGAAAACTTCTCAAGTAAATCAGTTCAATCACTCAAAAAGTGGCGGTGACTGAACAGCCAGTTCCTCTTAATTCCTCATCCTCACCCTCCATAAAAACTATTTCGCTGGTCCTACTTGGATTTTTTTTCCATCTGTGAACATATTTTTCTCTTTTAATAAATCTGTCTTAGTGGGAAACGATATTAATAGCAGAAGAGAAGCTTGTAGTTTTCATAGACAACAAAATGCAGGTGTAAAGAGTTACACAGCTTCCCAACAGCCTACCTGCCTCTTCAGACTCTCCTTGACAACCCTGACAATTACACCATGTGTTTCCTTCCACAGAAAGGACCTCCTTGTTCCAGGCCAACCACTATACATATCCAGGTGAGAAGTTGTTATTTTCTGATTGTGGAGTACCTTGCACGATCACTGCTGTTATATTTTCCCATCCCCTTTACTTCAGCCTCCCACCGCATCTCACCTGCAGGCTGGAAATCAAGTGGGGTCACAGTTATTTTTTATGAGACAGTTGCAGAGCGCCTAACAGGAATGCTACTGACCCTGACCAGCTCCTTGATGTTACTGTCTTCTGTTAATAACTGCTGTACACTAAGGTCCGGCTGAAATGGGAGGTCAGGGATGACACACATCCCACTAGCAGCTGCAGAGTGAGCCTGGCCGAGGGAAAATTGCTTTCCATGCTATACAGTTACCTCCAAATTTCTGGTCAAAAGCAACCGAGGGACAGATAACGTCTTCGTGCGGGCTCTCTCCCCCACGCGAGCCGGAATTTGAGGGCAAACGCTGACAACTCAGCGAAGCCACTGAAGGCACCGGGGGTGGGGGAGGGCCGGTCCGGTCCCCCGCCCTGCACCCCGGGACCCACCGGGG